>NW_008371101.1:0-208 GCF_000622305.1 Nannospalax galili
TTTTTGGTCAGTGTTTTGTCACAGCGATAGAAAGCTAACTAGAACACACATCAGCTGGTTTTGTTATTATGCAGAGCTTGTTAGAAGGCCATATTGTGGCAGTTTCATTGGTGCAGCTTCATCCTAGCAGCAGGTGTCTTGTCCCTCTGACTCTTACATTCTTTCCACCCCTTCTTCAGTGATGTTCCCTGAGCCTTGGGTGTAGAGG
>NW_008371102.1:0-208 GCF_000622305.1 Nannospalax galili
CGCCCCCAAGCCACCTTCCCTGAACCGGGCCTTCCCAGCCATGCCAGAGCCAGTTGTGGTGCACAGCCAATGGTGGGTTCATTTTTTTTAAAAATGCGCCCCATGACTGCCACCGGTCTCTGTCCAGGGGGCCCGTTTTGCGCCCAGCTTTCGTGGTGGCCCCTGACTCACGCACACCTTAGTTCAAGGTGGGTCGGGTGGGCTCTTT
>NW_008371103.1:0-207 GCF_000622305.1 Nannospalax galili
AACTCTCTCTCTCTCTCTCTCTCTCTCTCTCTCTCTCTCTCACATCTATTATCTATCTTCATATTATTTGCAAAAAATATTTATTTTTATGTTTTTATATTATACAAATATGTATCTCTCTGTGTATGTACATGTGTGTTACAGGTGCCCCAGAAGGCCAGGGAAGGATTCCAGTACCCCAGAACTAGAGTTACAAGTGGTTGTGTG
>NW_008371104.1:0-208 GCF_000622305.1 Nannospalax galili
TCTTTATTTCTTATCTGAAACAGAAATTTAACTAGGCCTGTAGTTTACCTGTAAACCCTCCCGTAATTTTTAAAGAATGAGTTTCATCTGTGTTTCGCAAATCCGGACCTTTGGAAGCACTGCCAATGACTGAAGTCATCATCTGCGTGCACTTTAAGTTATGGCTTTGGAATGAGTGGGAGCAACAATTTAGCGAGATTAATGGTCT
>NW_008371105.1:0-208 GCF_000622305.1 Nannospalax galili
AGATCCAACACCCTCCTCTGGTCTCCTTGGGTACTGCACGCACATGGTGCACTTCCAAACATGCAGGCAAAACATTCACACATATAAAATAAAAATAATTTTTTTTAAGAAAGAGAAAAAGAAGGAAGCCAGTGGACATTGTTATCCATGGGGCGAATGTGGTATCAGGAAAGGATGCAGAGCTGGAAGGGCCCACTTGTCATGCATG
>NW_008371106.1:0-208 GCF_000622305.1 Nannospalax galili
CACCCTTACAAAATTCCTCTGTGCTCCTGTGCAACCACTGCTACAGGGCCTAGGCATCTTGGGCCCTACAATCCAATGTGCATTCTATCCTTATACTTTGACTCTTCTATAGACCTCCATGCATTAAGTGACCTTTTGTGTTATCCTTCCTTCATTTAGCCTAATGTTTTTGAGAGTTTTGTTAATGTCTGTATCAAAGGTTTTTTTT
>NW_008371107.1:0-208 GCF_000622305.1 Nannospalax galili
TTTTATGATTTTTATTTTATGTGTATGAGTATATCGCCTGCATGTATGTGAGTGCACTTGTGTCGTGTAATGCCGCAGAGGTCAGAAGAGGGCTTTGGGCTCCCCTGGAACTGGAGTTAAGGACAGTCTGTAGCCACTATGTGGGTGCAGGGAATGGAACCCGGGTCCTCTGCAAGAGTAGTCAGTGCTCTTAACTGCTGAGCCGTCT
>NW_008371108.1:0-208 GCF_000622305.1 Nannospalax galili
TGCAGTTTTTTAGGAGAAAGTTTCTTAGGCTTTTTTCCTTTCACAAGGAAGTTTTGCAGAGTGGGGACTTGCCTAGAGGGTACTCCTTCCATTGTTTAAATGCAAATCAGTAGGCCAACTTCTTATTATCTTAAATCTCCTTATGAAAGAGAGACTCTCCTTCAGCACATCTTGCCTACAAATTAATCTTCCTAGTGCTCTTTTTCAT
>NW_008371109.1:0-208 GCF_000622305.1 Nannospalax galili
GGAATTGAGTCACGTTACTACAGTAGATCAACCAACAGTCAGACAGCTCCCAGAGTTACAAGAACAATAAATTAGGATTGTATATTAGGAAGAATTTGGAGATAGTTTGTTATGCAGTAATAACTGATACACGCTATGTTGGAATTGTTTGCTGATGACAGGGTCTAGATATATGGCTCAGGCAGACCTTGAAGTCATTATGTAGCCC
>NW_008371110.1:0-208 GCF_000622305.1 Nannospalax galili
TCCACTTTTGTGCTAAGCAGAACGGAGCATGTTCATGGGCCGTTCAAGTTGCGTTAGGAGGAAGGGGGTTGGCCAGCAGGTCCAGGCAGGTCTCTTCATCTTCTGAAGTTTCCTCTTCTTCTCAGGGATTCTTCAGACATTGTGAAGCCCACACTTGCTGAGCATAGCACGTCGGTGAACAAGTTTGGATAGTCATTGTGTCCGGGAA
>NW_008371111.1:0-208 GCF_000622305.1 Nannospalax galili
GCAGGTCACTCAAACATGTGCAAGATTAAGAGAGCAGGTGACACGACCATGTGCACAGCAGAGAGAGTAGGTTACACAACCATCTGCACGCCAGAGGGGCCAGGTGACACGACCAACTTCATCGCAGAGAGGGCAAGTGACACGATCATCTGCAAGTCAAAGGGGGCAGGTGACAAGACCATGTGCACAACTAAGAGGGCAGGTGACA
>NW_008371112.1:0-208 GCF_000622305.1 Nannospalax galili
TATGGTGTTAGTGTTAGGGCTAGGGTTAGGATTAGGATTACAGCTAGGTTTAGGACTAGGTCTAGGGTTAGGTTTAGGCGTAGAATTAGGATTAGGGTGAGTGACAGTATTAGAATATGGGATAGGGTTAGGAATAGTTTGGAGGTAGGTAGGGCTATGGTAGTTGTTATGGTTATGGATAGATTGAGGGCTAGGACTAGCACTAGCT
>NW_008371113.1:0-208 GCF_000622305.1 Nannospalax galili
TTGTTCGTCACATCATATTTATCTGCAATTTGTAGCACTGATCTGCGGTACTATTTGTTTTTTTCTTAAACAAGAAATACACAAGGGAACCTCAAAAAAAAATCAACTTTTTTAAAGGACGATTAAACAGCTTCCATTGGTAGTTGATTCCGGTGACTGACAGTCTCACCTGTTGCCAAATCACTAGAGCTGCACTTGAACTCACTTT
>NW_008371114.1:0-208 GCF_000622305.1 Nannospalax galili
CTAGGTCCCATTCCATTCCATGACAGATGGGGAAACTGAGGCAGCAAAGGCAAAAAGTTCCCTCTAGTGCTGGGAGAATCACTGGAATCATTCAGTCCAAATGCTGTTGTTCAGACGGGTCAAGTGACACTCAGAGCCAGGATGTGCCTGGCGGACTCAGTGGCATCCTTCAGGGGTCTGGCGGACTCAGTGGCATCCTCCACTCACT
>NW_008371115.1:0-208 GCF_000622305.1 Nannospalax galili
TTTGGTATTCACAGGTACCAGGAAATGAGATTTAAAATGCTAGCAAATATGCTGGGATTAAGATGATACACTAATCACAAACAATGATTTCCCTTCCTGTTTCCATTGCAAACAACTGCTGCAATGCCAGGAAAGACTTTTAAAAATATTTTGTTATTTTTTTATGTATATGAACATATTGCCTGAATGTATGTAATTGCATCCATGT
>NW_008371116.1:0-208 GCF_000622305.1 Nannospalax galili
TTCTACCTAGAGGATTGAACTGACGATTGCATTCAGGTGGTCAGGGTTAGTGGCAAGAGCTTTTATCTGCTGAGCTGTATCATTGGTCCAATTTTAACTTTTGTGCATTAATCTTTAGCTTCCAAAATCTTTAGCTTTTGTTTTTCTTTCTTAACAAAATATTTTATATTTATTCTGTGTGGATGAGTGTATTGCTTGCATGCATGTA
>NW_008371117.1:0-208 GCF_000622305.1 Nannospalax galili
CCTCTTCATCGTCCATCTTTTCTCCCTCCTCCTCCCTCCTCCTCCTTTCTCCTCCCCTCCTCCCTTCCCCTCCTCCTTTCTCTCCCTCCTCCCTCTTCCTCCTTCTTCCCTCCTCCTTTCTTCTCTCTTCTTTCCTCTCCTCCTCTCCCTCCTCCCTGCTCTTCCTCCTCAAAGCACACGCAGCCCCAGGCTGGTCCTAACAAGGCCC
>NW_008371118.1:0-208 GCF_000622305.1 Nannospalax galili
GCGACACGAACATCTGCACGTCAGAGTGGGCAGGAGACACGACCATCTGCATGGCAGACGTGGCATGTGAAATGACCATCTTTACGGCAGAGGGGGCAGGTGTCACGACAATCGGCAAGTCAGGAGGGGCAGGTGACACCGCCGTCTACACGTCATAGGGTGCAGGTGACATGACCATATGCACGTCAGATGGGGCAGGTGACACGAC
>NW_008371119.1:0-208 GCF_000622305.1 Nannospalax galili
AACAACAAATTAATCTCTTAAGTGAAGAGCTGACAATTACCAAAGACATGGTAACTAGCTTGTGACCCTCGCTTTAGGTCACTTTGTCTCACCCCATAAAGTACAAAATATTACTAAAGCGCACCTACAACTCACACACTATATTCACAGCCACTGAAATCAAAAGTTTCTTAATTATTCTATATTACTAACTAATCAAATTATTCCT
>NW_008371120.1:0-208 GCF_000622305.1 Nannospalax galili
CCTGCAGAATGTGAGGCAGCTGTTAGGATGATGAGCCATTTGGGCCACAGGGTGGCCCACCACGAGGTGAAGGGACTCAAAGTGCCACTGTCGCTATGTGAAGTCTGGAATATATCGATGTGCACATAGGATCGCACCCTGCATCTATCCTTTCTGCTGTTTCTTTTGTATTTTTGCTGTGTAAAGAAACACTCTAAAACATGACTTT
>NW_008371121.1:0-208 GCF_000622305.1 Nannospalax galili
ACACATAAACACATATGCACACAATTAATAAAAATAAATATTTAAATTTATTTTTGTTTGGGTTCCTATATATGCATGAATTTCCTGTATAGTTTTCTCTGGTTGTTTTATGAAAAATTTTCTTCTTCTTCCTTCCAATCCCAGTTTTTCCGTTTAGTGTGTGACTTTGGTATCATTAACTCTTTTCTAGTTCAGTGCTTTCTTCTCA
>NW_008371122.1:0-208 GCF_000622305.1 Nannospalax galili
GGGACTTGATTAACTTATTGGAAACTGTTCTCTTCACTCACCAACCCAACTAGGACGATTTCCCCAAGCTCGTGAGTGTCCTGTTCAGTACTGAGGAGCGAAACAGGATCCTGGAGGCAGTCCAGAAATTGGTTCCAGGCCCCACCGGGGACCCTACCACAAACCCAGGCATCATTAATGCCAGCTTTCCCCCTAGCCATCCCAACTG
>NW_008371123.1:0-208 GCF_000622305.1 Nannospalax galili
AGTACATTCATCTAAGTACTATTTGTATCTATTTGACCAATGTTACAATAAAAGAATTTTGTTTGCTCAGTGTGATGGCTAATCCTCTGGTGTCAACTTGACTGGATCTGGGACTAACAGAAATTGGTACCATAGAGTAGGATATTGCTGTGACGGACTGACCTTGGTGTTTCGGGGAGGACTGTGGAAGTGTTTGGAACTTTGGGCT
>NW_008371124.1:0-207 GCF_000622305.1 Nannospalax galili
AAATAAATAAATAAATAAATAAATAAATAAATAAATAAATAAAGTAAAATCAATTTTGCAATATTGTCCTTAACTCCATATGTCTAAAATCTTATTGTTTTAATATGCAACCAAAATTTAAAACTTATTATTAATGAACTTGCTTTTTTCTTGCACTGAGTCTTAGAAATCTGCTGTGAATGTTACATTTATTGCACATCTCTACTG
>NW_008371125.1:0-208 GCF_000622305.1 Nannospalax galili
GAAATCATGAAGACCAAATGTATTTTTATTTTTATACCACAACATCACAGGAGGCAAGGTGACAAAGACTGACCTTCTGATAGTTAATAATATGTATCATTTGACAGGACCATGATCTGCTATCTTGTCAACTATTAGCCTAGTTGTTCTATGAGAATTTCCTTGATGAACTTAATATGAGAACAGGCATATGAGTAAAGCAAACTGT
>NW_008371126.1:0-208 GCF_000622305.1 Nannospalax galili
ATTGCAGGCTGGTCTCATTCCTCTTGCTTCTTTCCCAAGAAATATTGGTAGTTTTATCTTAGACGTTCTGAATCACAGATTCCCCTACTTTTAGAGCAAAAGATAACTAAAAATTTGACTGTCCCACCTGTGGTCAATGCAGGGGCTTCAGTTAAAGTGCATCAAGGGGCAAGCTGTTCAGCATTGCTAGAGAATAGGATGGACCAAT
>NW_008371127.1:0-208 GCF_000622305.1 Nannospalax galili
TGCACACACACATACACACACATGCACACAAACACGCACACACACACATACGAACATGCACACACACACATACACACACATGCACACACACATGTACACACACATACACACACATGCACAGAAACACGCACACACACATGCACGAACACGCACATACACACACATGCACACACATACACACACACACACATAGACACACATCCACACA
>NW_008371128.1:0-208 GCF_000622305.1 Nannospalax galili
CAAAATATTTTATAATAGTATTTCTATATCTCTGCATGTTTTATTATAGGAGGTATCACACTTCCCTAAAACTATGGGTAATTGAATATTATCTACATTGGCTCTTGTTTCACTAAATTTTTCTTTTCCTGCTGGGAGACCAGCCTGGACACCTGATGCAGATTGACAAACGACATCAGACATTCTACTTAGATTTTGCATAGTTTAT
>NW_008371129.1:0-208 GCF_000622305.1 Nannospalax galili
CCACCTGACATTACTCATGTGTGATGAAATTCCTATGGTATTTGTGGGTTTGACCTTTATAAGTAAGTTTCACCCTCCCCTCAGGACTGTGGGTCCTCAATCTGACTAAGGGACCACGGATGGCTATAACCCTAATAAATTTGAACAATTAAAATTTGAATTGAGTCTGACAGTCTTTTTCCCAGTGGTTTCAAACCCCATAACAGAG
>NW_008371130.1:0-208 GCF_000622305.1 Nannospalax galili
AAGTTTTGTATTCAATCACCTTTGTACTCTAGGGTGCTTAATTTCTTTCAGTCTATAAACAGCATTAATACATAACTACCCCTCATATATTTGTAGTACTAGAAAGTTTGTGGTAAAGACATATCACTTCCCTACAAAATAAGACATCATGAATAGGCATTCACTCATTCCTATATATTAGAAATATCTTGGTTCCAAAGAACTTCAA
>NW_008371131.1:0-208 GCF_000622305.1 Nannospalax galili
GCCATTATTAGAAAAGAACACACTTTTACCTTTTAGAGAAGTCGTTTGGTTGTGTCATGTTTTGTTCGCACCTATTAAAAAAAAGTTGTTAATTTAATTTTTTGAGACTGGGCGTCATTATGTAGCCATGACTGGCCCACAACTCTCTTTGGAGACAGGCTGGCCTTGATCTCATAGAGATTCCAACCCTGCCTCTTCCTCCCCAGTG
>NW_008371132.1:0-208 GCF_000622305.1 Nannospalax galili
GAGCTAGTTGGCGTCCCTTGGCTTAGGAGCCTTATAGGGTTCACTTATATTTAGTCACAAGCGCTCCTTCAAGGTCTCTGCCATGTTAAACACTCCTTCTTTCCTGGAGGAGCCCAGTGCTCACCGGCCTCTGGTGGAGGCTGTTTTTTGAGGTGTCCCACACAGCAACCACCATTCAACTTGTTAACAGGTGTAAATAAATACAATT
>NW_008371133.1:0-208 GCF_000622305.1 Nannospalax galili
GGACTATACTAAAGCCATTTCCCTCCTAATACAATCAGGATATGTGGGTAGCGTTAAAAGATTTTTCTGTGGTACTTGGAGTAAAGGAAGTGTGAGTCTTTTCTTTGACATGGTAGGCCTCATCGTATGATGGATAATGGAACACAGAGGCATGAACCCAAGGCACTTGGGTCTAACACCCAGCTTAGCACTTCGTGAGTCACAAGGC
>NW_008371134.1:0-208 GCF_000622305.1 Nannospalax galili
GAACAGCATTCTTACCCTTTGGAGTGTCATAGAGTGGAAGTAAGGACTGTAAAAGAGGAAGAGGAGGAGGGGGAGGAGGAGGGGGAGGAGGGGAAGTAGGAGGGAGGAGGGAGGAGGAAAAGACATAGTGTATGATTGTATGATTTTTGGAAAACCCATTAATTCTCTGTAAATCATGTATTTTATTTGGCTAAGCAACAAACAGGGG
>NW_008371135.1:0-208 GCF_000622305.1 Nannospalax galili
CTGGGCAATGGCAAAAACGTAGGAGGAGTAAGTGTCTATGATCACATGGATATATTTAAGGTTTCCAAAAGGAGGGTGGTGCGTTACATCCACCTGCCAGAGCGCATTGGGCAAAAGGCCCCGGGGGTTAACTCCATTAAGATTGAGGGGGCCTAAGGGGGGCTAAAGGTGCTCAGGTTGTACAGGACCTGCTTAGGTGTTTACATTG
>NW_008371136.1:0-208 GCF_000622305.1 Nannospalax galili
AGAGATGCAGGCTGGTACTCAGTTCGCTTTCTCCTACTGACACACTCCAGGGTTCCAGCCCAGGGAATGGTACCACACACATGATGGGTCTTCCCACCTCAATCCTCCCAGAGGCAGGGCCAGAGGCCTAGCTCCCTGGCGATTCTAGGTCTTCTCAAGCTGAGAATTGAGGTTAACCATCCTAAGTATAATACAGCATTAGTAGTAT
>NW_008371137.1:0-208 GCF_000622305.1 Nannospalax galili
TGCCACCACAATTTTCAATGTGCCCTGACAATGACCCAATTTTCATCACCACGCTCAATGAGCTATCACATTGCTCCATATCCTCTCACAATGAACAATATGTCATCACAGAGCTCAGAGTGCCAACACAATGCCTTAAAGTGTCATCAAAACACTCCAATGTGACTGCACAATGCTCAACTGTGCTATGACAATGTTTCATGTGACA
>NW_008371138.1:0-208 GCF_000622305.1 Nannospalax galili
ATCAGAAAGTAAGTTGTTCTATGTAGTATCACTTTAAGGAGGGTGCATATCATACCATCCTCAACTTCATGATCCCAAATGAGAAAGCAGAGGCAGTTGGACCACCTGGTGCTCAGCTATTTACATTTCTTCAGTCTGTCCACAGTAACAGCAACAACGTAATGCAATTTGAAAGAAACTTGCATCTCAGAGCAAGAAGGGAAAAAAA
>NW_008371139.1:0-208 GCF_000622305.1 Nannospalax galili
TTCTCAGGCTCAGAATGTCTGGGGGGCTGTGGCAGGAGAAGGAAGCTGAGCATCAGGGGCCTCTGCTCTTGCCTCAGACAGAGAAGGGGACCTGGAGGCTTGCTCCAATCTCCCAGGCTGACGCGCCCGCAGACGCAGCTGCAGCTTCAACACCACATCCCGTACTCACTCGACCTTGCTATTGAAGACTAAAGCCAGCACCGTTTTC
>NW_008371140.1:0-208 GCF_000622305.1 Nannospalax galili
ACCATTGCCGATCTGGTGGCAGGGTACTGAGTAACGTATAAGAGTTGGGGAAAGTGGGATGAATGTCAATGACTCTCTTGTTTACGTCCCTTAAATCTTGTACCGGTCTATGGTCCCTGGATTGGGGCTTTTTGACAGGCAGCAGGCAGACTGGGTTGTTCTCAGCACCCCCAGTTCCATTAATCTTCTGGTATGTGGAGTAATTCCA
>NW_008371141.1:0-208 GCF_000622305.1 Nannospalax galili
TGTAATTAATTTCTGCTCAGATTTTTGTTATTTCTTCTTGTCTGCTAGGTACGGCATTGATTTTTTTCTTGCCTTGCCAGAATGTGAAGTTGTAAAGTCAAGTTATTTACATGTACTCATTCTGATTTTTTAATATAGGCACCTAGAGCTATAAACATCCCCCTTAGGAGTGCTTTTAGGGTGTCCCAGAGTCTTTGTTTCATTATAT
>NW_008371142.1:0-208 GCF_000622305.1 Nannospalax galili
AAGGTTTTGATCTTGCTCATCTAGTTCCAGAAGAACTAGGTACAATTCTTTACCTCTCCTGGTTTCCTATAGGAAACTCTGCCAGTGACGTCTTGATGTGTAGATGTATGGCTTGACGCTCTGCCTCATCATCCTGAGTTGCTTCTTTGTGTGTCTCTATCTTCATATGGTTGTGAAACTTCCAGGTCTGAGTCTTTATTAAAGACAC
>NW_008371143.1:0-208 GCF_000622305.1 Nannospalax galili
GGAGCCTTACCAGAGTGGAGTAATTATATTGACTTGTGTCCACTCTATTTTGTGACCACATAACATTCCTGGAAATTGATTCTGGTTTTCTTAGTAGAGTCAAGGTGTAAAGTTCCTTTTGTGGATGAGTTCCTTTGGGGACCAGAAGTAAGTTGTCTTCAAAGTTTAAAACCTCATTTAATTTTATGCCTTATAGGGTTTATACAGA
>NW_008371144.1:0-208 GCF_000622305.1 Nannospalax galili
GGTTTCTGAGGGGACATTGAGCACCGCTTTTGCATATTCAGCATGGTGACAACACAATGAATCATTTCATTGACACAATGGCACATTGTGATGGCACAATGAGCATTGTGACGGCACAATGGAATATTGTGAAGTCATATAGTAACACTGTGATGGTACATTGGAGCAATATAATGGCACATGGGCCTTAGTGTTGGTACATTGGAGC
>NW_008371145.1:0-208 GCF_000622305.1 Nannospalax galili
GAATACTACACTGCTGTATATTCACAGTGTAATGAGGCCGCAATCTATTTGCCATAACTCTGTGAGATATTCTTTCTCCTGTCTCTACGTAAAAGGTGAAAGAAATACATAACCTTTTGATTCGTATTTAAAGAAAAGTTACACTCCAGTTTGGAATTTTTTTTTGTATTCTCACCACAAAAATTGATAAATATGTGAAGTAATGTAT
>NW_008371146.1:0-208 GCF_000622305.1 Nannospalax galili
GATGTACAGAAGCTTTTTAGTTTAATGAGGTCCCATTTGTTGATTCTTTACGTTGTTTCCTGAGCAATTGATATCTGGTATAGAAAATCCTTTCCTACACATATATCTTGTAGGTTTTTTGCCAAAGTTTGCTTCTAATGGTTTCAGATTTTCAGGTTTTACATTGAGGTCTTTGATCCATTTGGAACTGACTTTTGTACAAGGTGAA
>NW_008371147.1:0-208 GCF_000622305.1 Nannospalax galili
AGGCACTGGTTAAGAGGGGATCCCAAACGCACGAAGTAAACACCAACTCACGGCCAGAGTGAGTACCTTGGGCCCTCCCCGGACATTGGCCATCATGGGCAGATGCCATCACAGTCAGGCACCATCATGGGCTGGTGCCATTATTGGCCAGCCCATAGTGACCATCCCACTACCCTGGGCTAAGGATATACCTATAAAGCAGAGGGCC
>NW_008371148.1:0-208 GCF_000622305.1 Nannospalax galili
CATCAGGATGATCCAATATACCAAAACTTTTACCACACGTCATTATAATGCTCCAATGTGCCATGACAATGTTACAATATAACGTCACAATGTCACAATGCTCCATTGTGACATCACAATGCTCCAATGTGCCACTACTATCAATCCATGGGCCTTTATATCACTCCAATGTGCCAACACATTATTACAATAAGACTTCAAAATATTC
>NW_008371149.1:0-208 GCF_000622305.1 Nannospalax galili
TTCATGTCTGGCTCAGATGTAGCTTTAAGGGATTAGCAGGATTTGGCCACATCTCCCACTCCTTCACACAGGATTTCAGGTCCTTGAGAGGCAAGGCCTTCCAAACGTGCCTGTGGTGGACCCTGGGAGCGATGCCGTCGACCTTAAGGGCAGTGATGGTGGTAAACAGTACAACATAAGGCCCCTTCCATCTGGGTTCAAGAGTCTT
>NW_008371150.1:0-208 GCF_000622305.1 Nannospalax galili
ATTTTATTATTTTTATTTTATGTGTATTTGTGTATTGCCTGCATGTAGGTATGTGCACCGTGTCATGCAGTGCCCGCAGAGGTCAGAAGAGGCTATTGGATCCCTGGGACTGGAGTTAGACAGTTGTTAGCTGCCATATGTGTGCTGGGATTTGAACCCCAGTCTTCTGTAAGAACAACCAGTGTTCTTAACTGCTGAGCCATCTCTC
>NW_008371151.1:0-208 GCF_000622305.1 Nannospalax galili
GCTTTTTTGTCTGTCCTCTATGATCCTGGTAGTGTTCTTGATCTTTCAGCCCTGATGGGATTCTCAGGAAAGCTTCCAACTGTCTATCTTATCCTCACCTCATGAGAAGCTTTAAAAGTCTCCCCTTATCATATCTTCCAGTCTAATAACGTCTGAAATTCCTATGCTCTTTCTGGGTGATCCTATTTGTCTTTGGGATCAATGTCTT
>NW_008371152.1:0-208 GCF_000622305.1 Nannospalax galili
CAATAAAAGTGTTTACATTAGAAAACAGGAGAGCAAGAGTGAGAGCAAGAGTGAGAGCGAGAGCAAGAATGAGCAAGCGAGAGAGAGAGAGAATCTCAAATAAATAACAATGATGAGAGAGAGAGAGAGAGAGAAAGAATCTCAAATAAATAACAACGATGTACCTTAGGCAAAAGAAAACCTAATCCAAAATCAGAGACAGGCAAAA
>NW_008371153.1:0-208 GCF_000622305.1 Nannospalax galili
CCTTCCAGAGAAAGAAAATACCTAGGCCTATTACAGGAACACCTGGAAGGTATGAGAAACTGAGCAGGGTGAGAGGAGACAATGGAGGAAGATAAAAGTGTGGGCCAGCAACCACTGATTATTTTGAGTTTGAAGCCAAAAAAATTCAAAGTCCTCCAAATTTTGACTTTTTTCTTGCTGTTGTTAAAACTAAAATTGAATTTAATTT
>NW_008371154.1:0-208 GCF_000622305.1 Nannospalax galili
GGCACATAGGGTCACTGTGATGGCAGATATGGGCATTGTGAAGTCACAATGAGTGTTGGGATGGCGCATTTTGATACTAGGATGACAGAGTGAAGCATCGTGATTGCACATTGGGGCACTGTGACAACATATTGGGGCACTGTCATGGAACATTGAACATTGTGATGACACAATGGGGCTTTGTGTGGGGACATTAAGCATTGTGATG
>NW_008371155.1:0-208 GCF_000622305.1 Nannospalax galili
GCTTTAAGTCCAATTAAGCAGCTGTTGATTACTCCCAAGATAAAAGTGCCTCTACTGCACCAATGTCATTTGCTATACTAGTCATTAATGTGTTTTTCAGGCTTTGAAGCTGGGGTTAGACCATCGATTGACGTTCTCCCTTATTAGCTTACATAGGGCTCTCCAAAGCTATGAGAACTGGTCTTCAGGGGAGGTGGCTTCCAGGTCA
>NW_008371156.1:0-208 GCF_000622305.1 Nannospalax galili
GGAGACAAGCCAGCCAAGTTCTGTGTCTCCACTCCTGTTCCCATCCTCTAGACTCTCCACAGCTGCTCCTGAGCGTGGACGTTGCTATCACCCCCTCTCTAGAATTCAGAGTTCCCTGTAGAGAACAGACATTAGTCTTCCCAAGGGAGGTCCTGGCCAAGCCCAGCCACTCACTGCCTGCCCGCTTATCTTCTGGGCTGCTGTGCAG
>NW_008371157.1:0-208 GCF_000622305.1 Nannospalax galili
ATTGCATCTCTGCCAAATGGGAAGAAAAATCAAGGGTTCTCCAAGTTATAGCAGTGATAAACGAAAAGGGGAAGAAAGGGCGATTTCACTCAATTCCTTGAGAAAGGGAAATCCATTTATTTGCACAGTACAGGAATTTCTGTAGAGGTAGTAACTAAAGTGTGAAAGAATAAACCGAAATCTAGACTGTAACCACAGATACGTCCGG
>NW_008371158.1:0-208 GCF_000622305.1 Nannospalax galili
ACCAAGAGGCATAGTGTTTCACAAATAAAATTCCAAGTAATTTATCATTAACTTTACTTTTTGATAGCTTGGTCAGATTCCCACCTGCTCTAATACCTTTGAGAAAAACATCATTTGGGAAGAGAAAACTGCAGTTACCCAATTACCAGAAGCTAAGCTTGGCTCAGAGAGTAGAGTTTACATTCCATTGTTGGCTAGATCCTAACCC
>NW_008371159.1:0-208 GCF_000622305.1 Nannospalax galili
CGTGAATTTTTATTGTAAAGTTCCTCTCTCTCACGTAGCCCTTACCCCATGTTGGTGTAACCACTTAAACGGATATGATAATGCGTGTGGCTCGGAGTGAAGACTTGAAAATAAGGAGAAGGAAAACTTTAAACGTTTTTCTTGGGGCTGGAGAGATGCTCAGTGGTTAGGAGCACTGTCTGCTCTTGCAGAGGACCCGGGTTGGGTC
>NW_008371160.1:0-208 GCF_000622305.1 Nannospalax galili
ACCCATGCCTCCCTCATCCCCCCACTGAACCCTATGCACCCTGCCATACATGCTGAGTCCTGTTCATTCAAGTGTTGGTACCAAAATGTCCTTCAGTGTAAATGTATCCACAGGAGTCTAGTCAGCTCATCCAGTGTTTGTATGTAAGTCATACTCTCCATCACCCAGCAGCAACCAGTCTCAAATAGCTCTCAATCTAGTACTGATT
>NW_008371161.1:0-208 GCF_000622305.1 Nannospalax galili
TGAGATGTTGGCTAGGGAGGCCTCTGAAGTCCCACAAACCATAAAGGATATTGCAACTGTTGTTGGTTGCAGGAAAGAACTAGATGCTAACTGTCCATTGCTGAAGGCATCACACACATTGGCTGTAAGACATGGAAAAACCAAGCTGGGACTGTGCAGGAAGCTCCCTCCCTGCTGGCTAGCTTTTATAGTGCCAGAAGGTGCCATG
>NW_008371162.1:0-208 GCF_000622305.1 Nannospalax galili
TAGCTCTGTAGTATAATTTGGGATTGGGGATGATAATGCCTCTAAGCAGTTATTTCCTTGTTAAGTATTATATTGGCTACCTTGTGTTTAATGTATATCCATGTAAAATTTGAGTTTTTTTTCTTTTTTTTCTTTTTCTTTTTTCTTTAAAAAAAATTTAATAACAACATGATTAGAAGAAGCATTTCATTACAGCCTTAACATATTC
>NW_008371163.1:0-208 GCF_000622305.1 Nannospalax galili
AAATTTTCAAGTGTACCAGCAAAAATTCAAATATCCATGTAGATGTGTATTCTTCTCTTCTCCCCTCCTCCCCCCTACCCTTCCTTCCTCCTTCCCTTCCACAGTCTCCTTTTCTGTCCCAACAAAATAGTGGAATTATAGAATTCTTGCACCACATTTGAACTAAATACAGATTTTTACTCTAAACCTAACAATGAACAATGAATAC
>NW_008371164.1:0-208 GCF_000622305.1 Nannospalax galili
ACAGTGTTTGAAGATGTAACATGACTGGAAAAGTTGTGAATTTTAAATATTGATCAATATAAAAGTCCATTTCCTTGGCCCACAAAGATCCAGACACGTGGTAATATAATAGAATGGCATCTTTTAAGCAATTTGAAGAACTTTGAAATTCAAAAATATTCACAATTTTCTATCAATGAAAGCCTATAACTGAGCTCTATTTTACTGC
>NW_008371165.1:0-205 GCF_000622305.1 Nannospalax galili
ACACACACACACACACACACACACACACACACACACAGAAAAACATTCACCAAGCTTTAAATGTGTTGTTAGACAATTAATTCTCTACAGCTCTGTGAATGTTACCATTACTGTTCCGGTTTGCTTCTCTGTTGCTGTGATGAAACACTGACCGTAAGCAACTAGGAAAGGAAAGGATTTATTACATCTTACAGCTCATGGTCCA
>NW_008371166.1:0-208 GCF_000622305.1 Nannospalax galili
AATGGCACATGGGGCCATAGTGTTGGCACACTGGAACATTGTGATGTCACAGTGGAGCATTGTGATTTGACATTGGAGCGCTGTGATTACATATTTGAGCTTTATGATGTCTCCTTGGCGGATTGTGAGAGGACATTGAGGACCGCGTTTCCATATTGAGCACAGTGACAACACAGTGAATCATTATAATGACACAATGGCACATTGT
>NW_008371167.1:0-208 GCF_000622305.1 Nannospalax galili
CAGAATGGGTAGTAGAGGAAGGTAGTTACAAATACCAACTTAGGCCACGTGCCACGTGCCCAGTTGCAGAAATGTGGTTTGTAATTGACATGAATATTCTTGTCCTATTTGGCTAAGAATAGGCTTGTACGTGTGTATACATACATTAAGCTGATAATTGAGTTATTCTTTTTTGAATGTGTAATTGAGATGTGTTAAGTGGTTAAGT
>NW_008371168.1:0-208 GCF_000622305.1 Nannospalax galili
ACAAGCAATCAGAGAAAGAGCACATAGAAACACTCCCCTTCACAATAGCTGTTAAATATATATATATATATATATCGGAATAAACCTGACCAAAGACATTAAAGACTTCTACAAGAAAAATTTTAAATCTTTATCAAAAGAGATTGAGGAAGACATGAGAAGATGGAAGGACCTCCCATGCTGATGGATTGGAAGAATTAATATTGTG
>NW_008371169.1:0-208 GCF_000622305.1 Nannospalax galili
CATGTGAGCGTATGTGTGCATGTGTATGTGTGTATGGTATAGGTACATGTTCTTGTGGTGCTTGCACATGTGGTGCAGGTGTGTATCGGGGGGCAGAGGTGTCTTCTCCTATCTCTCTACCTGTTTTTTTTAAATATTTTATTATTTTAAAATTTTAATGTATGAGTGTATTGCTTGTATATACATAAATGCACCCGTGTCATGCAGT
>NW_008371170.1:0-208 GCF_000622305.1 Nannospalax galili
GAGAATGGGGGAGCCTACATTTTCTGGTGAAAATATCAGGGAACAACTTCCTTAAGGACAAGCTGCACTCAGTAAAATCACCTAATTATCAGCACCACACTCTTCACTGAGTGTCCAAGTGTTTGTGGTACCTAACTAAGCACCCTGAGCTCTAGCTGAAATTCCGCCTTGTAACATCTATGATGACCACACCCAGTGCACACCACTT
>NW_008371171.1:0-208 GCF_000622305.1 Nannospalax galili
GAGCATTGTGATGTGACAATTGAATATTGTGAAATCATATTGTAACATTACGATGGCACCATAGAGGATTGTGATACACATGGGGTTATAGTGCCGGCACATTGGAGCATTATGAAGTCACATTGGTGCATCGTGAAGTCACATTGTAGCATTGTGATGGGACATTGTAACAATATATTGGTACATGGGGTGATAGTTTTGGCACATT
>NW_008371172.1:0-208 GCF_000622305.1 Nannospalax galili
AAGAGAGGGCAGTTGACATGACCATGTGCACGTCAAAGAGGGCAGATTACATGACCATGTGCACGACAAAGAGGGAAGGTGACACGACCATGAACACGTCAGTGAGGGCAGGTCACACTACCATTTACACATCAGAGGGGGCAGATGACACGACCACGTGCAAGTCAGAGGGGCAAGTGACAAGACCTTCTGCACGTCAGAGGGGGCA
>NW_008371173.1:0-208 GCF_000622305.1 Nannospalax galili
GGATATTATTCAGCTGTTAAGAAAAATAAAATTTGCAGACAAATGGATGAAACTAGAAACATTCATCCTGAGTGATATAACCCAGATGCTACTGATGTGACACTACCTATATGAGTCATAAAATAAACCTGGAGAAATCAAATTGGCACTGACCTTAAAGTTTCTTCCCTACTGCCTAGTTTACATACTCCTGGAAGGTGTTATGCAT
>NW_008371174.1:0-208 GCF_000622305.1 Nannospalax galili
GAGCATTGTGATGTGACAATTGAATATTGTGAAATCATATTGTAACATTACAATGGCACCATAGAGGATTGTGATACACATGGGGTGATTGTGCCGGCACATTGGAACATTATGAAGTCACATTGGTGCATCGTGAAGTCACATTGTAGCATTGTGGTGGGACATTGTAACAATATATTGGTACATGGGGTGATAGTTTTGGCACATT
>NW_008371175.1:0-208 GCF_000622305.1 Nannospalax galili
TTTTGAGCCCCTTGATATATGTGACTAACACACCCCGATGAGGAATGTATTACCTCCAAAATCCAAAGAGGCCCACTAAGCATTGTGCTTCTTTCTTGGTGAAGGGAGGGGCCAAGTGCAACAACTCGTCTTTCATCTTAGAAGAAATGTCTCTGTATGCTCCACACCACTGAACTTCTAGAAATTTCACTGAGGTAGAAGATTCTTC
>NW_008371176.1:0-208 GCF_000622305.1 Nannospalax galili
TTAAACTTAGAGCCAAATAAGTCATTGTTCAGCATTGATACTGAGAGACCCCAAGCCTCTCTCAGAAAATCAAAGGTCTCTTGCTCCAACACACTCTTCCAAGAGTACAGTCTTGGCCTTTTGATAAATACCAAATAGATGGTACTGGAAAAAGGAAAAAAACATCCTCAGTATGTGAGGGTCAATGGAAGTGGTCATCCCTCCCCCA
>NW_008371177.1:0-208 GCF_000622305.1 Nannospalax galili
GAGAACATTTGGGGATTCAAATTAGACGCTATAGGCTTTATTATCCAAAGAAAGTACATTGAATTGAATCGGGGAGGGGGGATGTAGGGAGGTGTGGATGGGGGAGGGGTCATAAATATCATCAAATTATATTGTATGGAAATTACAAAAATTCAATAAAAAAACTGAAAAATAACCAATCACAACATACCAGCAAACTAAATTTAGG
>NW_008371178.1:0-208 GCF_000622305.1 Nannospalax galili
GTTTTCCATTACCCATAACAAAATAATTTAACAGAAGAATTAGATTTTTGCTTCCTGAAACAAGATGGGGTCCAAAAAAAAAATTCCCTTTTTGGTGAGCTTAGGGTTGGGGTTAAGGATAGGGTTAGAGTTAGGGTTAGAGGTAGGGGTAGGGGTAGGGTACCGGTAGGTTTAGGGTTAGGGGATGGGGTTGGGTTTGGGGTTTGGG
>NW_008371179.1:0-208 GCF_000622305.1 Nannospalax galili
ACCAGTCTCTTGGAGAGCAAGGTAAAGATGTGGCCTGCTTCTTATCCTGCTTTCCCTTAGTAAAATAGTAAGAAAGGAAAAGGTGTAGGTGGCGGGGGCCAGGTGGACTGGAAAGACTAAACGCTCTTTTAGTTTCCAGCCGATCTATTTCCTGGTCTTTTTTCAGGGGAAGATGAAGGCCAAAAAGCTTCAGAGCATGCTGGGAAGC
>NW_008371180.1:0-207 GCF_000622305.1 Nannospalax galili
ATCTGGGATATGTGAGATCCTGTCTTTAAATTTAAAAAAAAAAAAAGAAAAGAAAAGAAAAAAAAGGAGGTGGCTAGAGAGATGGCTCAGCAGGTGCTGCATGACACAGATGCACTTATAAACATGCAGGCAATACACTCATACACGAAAAATAATAATAAATATAATTAAAATTATACAGAGAGAGAGAGAGAGAGAGAGAGAGAG
>NW_008371181.1:0-208 GCF_000622305.1 Nannospalax galili
CCCAGAGTCATTCAGAACACAGCCAGCCAAAGCATCACTCAAGCAGGAGAGAGAAAGCAAAGACACATCAAGATATTCAAGTCCTGAGTAGATTCTCGTCCCTCAGTACTTTCTGAAAATTACTACTTGAGAATGTTCTCTGGCAAAATGAAAAAGGAATTCAAGGAAAAATAATGCATGTGATCTAAGAAACCATGGCTCTAATCCA
>NW_008371182.1:0-208 GCF_000622305.1 Nannospalax galili
AGTGATTTCACTATGTCAAAGTCCTTTAGTGTTATAATTTATTGCCATAAACCTGAATGTTTGACTTGATAAGGAACATAAAAAACTGTTTGCAAACAGGGACTTCATATCAAGTGTTACCTGAGTCCCTTTGTACTCAACTGGTAAAGAGGAACCCCCTTCTCCCAGGTGTCCATATTTTTGCTGTTCAGGATAATGATATTAAAAG
>NW_008371183.1:0-208 GCF_000622305.1 Nannospalax galili
GAAAATTATTCATTTTACTGGCACTGATCAGAGAAAACAAGCCAACGCGGCCTTCCTCATCGGGTGTTATATGGTGAGTTCTTCATTTGTTGTGAAGTAGTAGAGGTGTACACAGCCATTGGCTTGACACTCAGGGCTGTAAGTTAGAAATCACATGTTCTTAAGGTACTGTCTTGCTTTGTTTCCAGAGGGAATGTGTTTGCTTTTT
>NW_008371184.1:0-208 GCF_000622305.1 Nannospalax galili
ATATTTCTTATTTATCACTTTGTGAAATTAGGATATTAATTCTCCTTGTTGCTATTCGCCTCCTAATTTCTGCCTTTTTACAACATTTTTATATTAACTGGTATAAAATAGATTCTTTTTAACAAATAAATAATTTATTGAGAATTTTATACATATGTATAAAGTGTTTTGATCAAATCCATGCCCACTCCCTCCCCTCTAACTCCTC
>NW_008371185.1:0-206 GCF_000622305.1 Nannospalax galili
ATCTGCACATTTTGAGTTGGACTACCAGTGATCTGCCTGTATTTAGGGTCCATAACAATCTTCCATCTTTGAAATGTACTATCATCTACATTTTTAATGCAGTGGTCCAATTCATTTGCTGCTGAAGGAATTTAGAAACGGGAAGTCTAACCATTTGTATTTTGTAACAATAAATACATACATAATGAATGAAGTAAGATAAACAT
>NW_008371186.1:0-208 GCF_000622305.1 Nannospalax galili
AAATGGGCTTTCACTTTCATAATGGCAGTTGTTTTCTAGTTTATTTCTAAGTGAGATGTTAACCTTGGGGACCAAAAATAGTTCAAATGTGACATCCTCCTACCACAACATTCCTGCAGATTTTGCCTGCAGGCATCTCACCAAGGCACCATTTTGGAGTCTCTCTCAACACTTGTAGGAAGCCTGAGCCTTTGCAGAGTTTGTGCTC
>NW_008371187.1:0-207 GCF_000622305.1 Nannospalax galili
TGTGTGTGTGTGTGTGTGTGTGTGTGTGTAGGAGCACACGTGGGGGTCAGAGACCTGCAGAAATTGCTTCTCTGTTTTAAGCACATAAGTCCCAAGGATTGACCTCAGATTAATAAACATTCATAGGATTCTTAGGCACAATGAATTTTTTTCATATAATCTCAAGGAACTATGAAATCTAAAGGCTTTTCCACATTGTTTAGGTTG
>NW_008371188.1:0-208 GCF_000622305.1 Nannospalax galili
GAATCCTGTGTGCTCCTGGAAGAATATAAAATAATACAGGAGCAGAAGACAGTAATCCAGTTCCTCAAATAACTAACACAGTGGCCATATGCTTTGGAAATTCAAGGATTTTACCTTAAAGAACACAAATCAGGGACTCAAACAGATAGATTCACAAACTCATAGCACATTGTTTATAAAGCCAAAAGGTGAAAGCAACCCACATTTC
>NW_008371189.1:0-208 GCF_000622305.1 Nannospalax galili
AATACTTGTTAAGTTTGAGCTTTACATATGACTCTTGTAAGTTTTCTTTTTGTAATAACTTCAAAGATATGACTAATTAGCAGTAACTCAAATTCTTGTTTCTAAAAATTGTAAATACATTGAAATTCTTATCACAGTTGTAGGAAAATGAACACTACTTTTTATTCATGGATCATACTTGGCAAATGTTATGTTGTTACATTTGCTT
>NW_008371190.1:0-208 GCF_000622305.1 Nannospalax galili
GGCAACCAGAAGCCCCATGTTGGATGGTCAATATATTGTCCCCTTACTAATATGCAGAACACATGGACTCTGGTGGACACCAGGGCTTGGTACACTCTAATTCATAGCAGTTTCCTAAATCATAGCAGGCACCATACAGCTGTAAATGGACATAGATACAGGGTAGTGTAAGGAAAGAGGAGCAGGCTTACCCTGTGGGTGGGAAAAC
>NW_008371191.1:0-208 GCF_000622305.1 Nannospalax galili
ATTGAGTTCTGACATTCTTTCTGGCCCCTGTGTGAAGGTGGTTCCTGAGCCATGGGTGGGCAGTTGACATGGATGTTCCATGTGGGGGTGAGGATGCAATAGTCATTTATTTGCAGCACTTTCACCACTCAGGCACCTCTGCATTGACAGCCACCTGCTGCAGAGAGATGCTTCTCTGGCTGAGGTAGAGGTCAAGACTTATATTCAG
>NW_008371192.1:0-208 GCF_000622305.1 Nannospalax galili
GCCGTATAATGGCACATGAAGCCATAGTTTTGGAACATTGGAGCATTGTGACGTCATATTTGAGCATTGTTATGTCACACTGGAGGATTATGAGTGGACTTTGAGCACCATGTTTGCATATTGAGTACGGTGACGACAGAATGGATCAACGTAATAGCTCAATGGCCCATTGTGATGGCACAAAGGAACATTGTGAAGTCATATTCAA
>NW_008371193.1:0-208 GCF_000622305.1 Nannospalax galili
TTTGAGCTTATAATATGATGAAGAGATAAGTATAAAACCACCAAGTGAAACCAGCAGACATCATTAAGTACAGAAGATGAATGTGTATCATTTTTTTTTGGGCTACTGTTACAAAATGCCATGGACCAAGTGGCTTACAACATCAGAAATTTGTTTTCTTGTAGTTTAAAAGGCCAGACGATATCCAATCAAGGTATTGGCAGGGCTG
>NW_008371194.1:0-208 GCF_000622305.1 Nannospalax galili
TAACTTACAGGAGTTTGTTTCTCTGATGTCCCTCCATCTCCCATCCCTCCCCATCCTGCCCTCCCCAGTCCCTACCCTACCTGCCTACTCTACTTTTTAATCCTTGCTGGAATTATCCATTATGCAACCAAAGGTTGCCTTCCAGTGATATATGAGATGATTGACAATTTGAAAATTCTAGGCATGATGGGAAATTCTGATCACAGTC
>NW_008371195.1:0-208 GCF_000622305.1 Nannospalax galili
CATCTAGGGCTACTCTGACATCAGGACCTGGAGGGTCAGGCAGACATGGGGCTCCAGAAGCCTCCAAGGTGCAGGCGCAGGTGTGGCTGGTGCCCCCCACAGGATGTAGAAAGCGGGGTCCTGGTGACCCCAAGCTTGGTCCTGGGTGCTGGGTGGGCAGATGCCATGAGCAGAGGTGGGATCCTAGAGCTGGATAAAGCTGACCATA
>NW_008371196.1:0-208 GCF_000622305.1 Nannospalax galili
GGGGCCATAGTGTTGGCACACTGGAACATTGTGATGTCACATTGGAGCATTTTGATTTGACATTGGAGCACTGTGATTACATATTGAAGCTTTGTGATGTCTCAATGGCAGATTGTGAGAGGACATTGAGGACCGCGTTTGCATATTGAACACAGTGATGACACAGTTAATCATTGTAATGACAAAATGGTGCATTGTGATGGCACAA
>NW_008371197.1:0-208 GCF_000622305.1 Nannospalax galili
CAAAGTATATTACAGAGCCATAGTCATAAAAACAGCATGGTACTGGCACAAGAGACACATAGATGAATGGAACATCATTGAAGAGCCAAACCTGAGTACATGCAATGTCAGTCACCTGATATTTGACAAAGGTGCCAAGAACAGACAATGGAGGAAGGACAGCACCTTCAACAAATGGTGCTGGCAAAACTGGATCTGCACCTGTAGA
>NW_008371198.1:0-205 GCF_000622305.1 Nannospalax galili
CACACACACACACACACACACACACACACACACACACGCACACACACCACATATGCATACTCCAGCTCCACCTGTTCCTCTTATTTCTCTTATTTCAATAAAGTGACTACAATCTGATATATCTAGTAATTTCCCCCATCATATAAATATATGTATTATTTACTTTTCTGTTGCTATGATAAAACACCATGATCAGGCTGGGCGT
>NW_008371199.1:0-208 GCF_000622305.1 Nannospalax galili
CATCTAGGGCTACTCTGACATCAGGACCTGGAGGGTCAGGCAGACATGGGGTTCCAGAAGCCTCCAAGGTCCAGGTGCAGGTGTGGCTGGTGCCCCCCAGAGGATGTAGAAAGCGGGGTCCTGGCGACCCCAAACTTGGTCCTGGGTGCTGGGTGGACAGATGCCATGAGCAGAGGTGGGATCCTAGAGCTGGATAAAGCTGACCATA
>NW_008371200.1:0-208 GCF_000622305.1 Nannospalax galili
GGAAATTAAAAGAGCAATAATTATAAAGGAAGAGATCAAATTAGCCCTTTTGCCGATGATATGATGTTATATCTAAGAGATGCCAAATATTCCACCAGAAAACTCCTAGAAATTAACACATTCAGTAAAGTGGCAGGTGATAAATTACCCTATAAAGGTCTGTCACCTTTCTATATACCAATAGCAACTAATCAGAGAAAAAGCACAT
>NW_008371201.1:0-208 GCF_000622305.1 Nannospalax galili
AAAGATGGTCGTGTCACCTGCCACCTCTGATGTGCAGATGGTCGTTTCTCCTGTCCCTTCTGTCATGCAGATGCTCCTGTCACCTGCCCGCTCTGACATGCACATAGTCGTGTAACCTGCCCCCTCTGACATGTAGACGGCCGTGTCACCTGGCCCCTCTGATTTGTAGATGGTCGTGCCACCTGCCCCCTCTGACGTGCAGATGGTC
>NW_008371202.1:0-208 GCF_000622305.1 Nannospalax galili
AGCCTCTGCCTCCCAAAGCCCAAGCATCATTGTGGGAGGGAGTGCAAAAAGACTGTAAGAGCAGGAAGATGGATGACCACAAGGAAACAGCGTCTTCCAGACATCTGGTCAGCTACTCACAGGAACTCACAGTAATGGCGATGGTACACACAAGTCCCACATAAGCACAAGTCAGACAAAACTCCATCATACACGGGGAAGTGAGTAA
>NW_008371203.1:0-208 GCF_000622305.1 Nannospalax galili
ATAAAATATATTTTAAAATATTTTTTAAAAAAGAGTTGTACACTGTATTTTGTGGTGTGTATAGAAGAATATGAGGTTATATGTAACATTTTCTAAACATTAACTATGGGTGTCAAAAGAGGAGACTGGTTATCATATTTATGTTTTGTTCCTTCTATGGCATATTCCTTAATTTTGAGAATCCACTGATAGAAATGAAAATTACAAA
>NW_008371204.1:0-208 GCF_000622305.1 Nannospalax galili
AGTTTGTGTATTCATTCATTCATTCATTCATTCATCCATCCATCCATCCATTTTACTTTTCATTATGGAAAATTTTTGACATATACAACAGTGGAGAACATAGTGTCCTCAACACTCATGGGCCAAGTTCGACATTTACTAACTCTCAGTCATTCAATCCATATTCTACACAGCCCTTCTCCTCGAATACACACAATTATTTGAAGAA
>NW_008371205.1:0-208 GCF_000622305.1 Nannospalax galili
CTTGTTCTGACACTCAGGTATGTATTGTCTTCAGAATAGCATCTTATTGTCAACTCTTGTTGGGCAACCAACTACAATAGCAATAGCCAATATTGTCTGAGGGTCTATGGAATCCCTCTGGTCAACAGCTCCAAAAGAAAGAGTCCATTCCTGGCCTTGAGCTTCTTATTTGCTGGTCTGTGGTTTCTATTAGGGTCACTAAATCCCT
>NW_008371206.1:0-208 GCF_000622305.1 Nannospalax galili
GTTGAGGGACATTTGGTTGTTTTGGAGAATAAAAGACTGTAGAGTGTAGGATGGGACTCCTATATGTAATCTCACCTGCCTATGGCTCAGTGACTATAGAAGAAGAAGTGGAAAGAGTGTAAGATCCAGGGCTGGTTCATGAACAAAGGAAGGTGGCGGCTTCCAGGCCACTGGAGGCTTGCTCGTGTGAGCCTGTGGCAGTGGTGGC
>NW_008371207.1:0-208 GCF_000622305.1 Nannospalax galili
ATTAGAATTTCAACTCCTGCTTGTTTCTTAGTGCCATTTTCTTAGAATATTTTTTTCATAAGGTAGTGTTTCCCACTGAAGGTGAGATGGGTTCTTGCAGACAACAAAATGATAGATTTTGTTTCTTAATAAATTCTACTAGCCTATAACTTCTGACTATGGAGTTCAGTCCATTGATATTTAAGGTTATTATTGCAAGATGTTAATT
>NW_008371208.1:0-208 GCF_000622305.1 Nannospalax galili
TGTGATCCAGTTGTCTTCAGCCTACTCCTTTCCAATGTGCATTATGACTTGATATAGAAGTACTCTGCCTCATGAATATGCAAATGACTCATGTCTGGCTTGTTAAATATATGAGTCTCTTTTGTACACATTACCACACGACCAACCATAACCTCATAGTCCCTGAGTACACAGGTCCTTGCCATGGGTTGGAGCTGGATCATCCTCT
>NW_008371209.1:0-208 GCF_000622305.1 Nannospalax galili
TCTCTGCTACTGGGGCTGGAGGGTCTAGAGGACCGCTGTCAGTCGCCAGGGCGGGTTCTGTCCCAATCTACTGGGCACTCCCTCTGGGTTTGAGATCCATCAGCTGCCGGGTCACGAGGGGAGGTGTGGGATGGCGAAAGCAGAGTCTTCGAGGGTTGTTGCTTACGAAGGGACAGCTCCCTCCGGGAAGATGCAGGGTTCAGTGATA
>NW_008371210.1:0-208 GCF_000622305.1 Nannospalax galili
AGCAACTTATACACACGTGGGCATGATAAGAAAAGATACTGACTGAGAGTATAATTTCACTGTTATGTTCATACATTTTATTCCTTTCTTTCTGAAATACTGACTACCTAAGGTCGGCCAGATGTAGCTTGCACTAAGTAAGCCTATTGAGAGGAGAAAAAAAAAATGTCTGTGGTCTCGTTTTGTTTCTTTTTTTGATACTTTTATT
>NW_008371211.1:0-208 GCF_000622305.1 Nannospalax galili
TTACAGTTTTCCTATCCTGTTGTTTTTCTCTGGAACTCTAATAAAATTATTCTTAAACTTTCTACTGAGTCCATTTTTAAATTCGTGTGTAAATGAGATTAAGCACCCAAAGAAGGAACCTGAATTTCTCCAGTAACAGGCTCAGCACAGCCACCACCCCAATTTATGTATGTGTGTTTATATGAATTTTAAATTTAAATGGTGATTC
>NW_008371212.1:0-208 GCF_000622305.1 Nannospalax galili
ATTATACTCCACAGTGAGGAAAAACCATTCAGCATATGCCTGGAACATAGTGGATAGCCTGTCAATGGTAGTTTAAAAAAATTTTTTTATTGGGGCTGGAGAGATGGCTCAGCAGTTAAGAACACTGGTTGTTTTAGCAGAAGACCCAGGTTTGAAGCCCAGCACCCACATGGCAGCTGACAACTATCCATAACTCCAGTCCCAGGGG
>NW_008371213.1:0-208 GCF_000622305.1 Nannospalax galili
ACTGAGCACTGTGATGTCCCATTGGAGCATTGTTCCACATGGGAGTATTTTCATATCACATTGGAGCATTGTGATGGCACATTGGGGCATTCTGAAGGAATATTTATATCTGTGATAATGCATTGGTGCATTGTTATGCACACTGAGGAGTGTGATATCAAAATGGCACATGTTGAAGACATACTGGAGCATTGTGGTAACACATGGA
>NW_008371214.1:0-208 GCF_000622305.1 Nannospalax galili
GAGGACAACCTTGAACTCCTGATCCTCCTGCCTTCACCTCTCAGTTACTGGGGTTCTAGGCATGCATCATGACCACACCTGGCTCAGCAAGCACATTCTTGAGTAAGACACGGAGGGTTGAGACGGAGGAGATGCCGTAAGCCATTGCCTTGGCATGCTTACACTAAGCTGGGGAAAGCTGAGGCAAATGCTTGGGAGATTCCAGCTC
>NW_008371215.1:0-208 GCF_000622305.1 Nannospalax galili
ATACATCGTGCTAAATATCCCCTCAAATTCCCCCAGTGTGACATCACAATGATCCATGGTGCCATGAAAATGTTACAATATGACTTCACAATGTTCTATATTGAGATCAATTGAGTGCTTCAATATGACATCACAATGCTGCAATGTGCCAATGCTGTCCCCCAATGTGCCATTATTTTGCTCCAATGTGAAAACACAAAGTTGCAAT
>NW_008371216.1:0-208 GCF_000622305.1 Nannospalax galili
CGTCTCTACAGACAAGGAAACTAAATGCTACCAAGGCTTTAGAACTTCTTAGGATTGCTTAGCTTTATCATGAAGTGTGATTGGAAAATGGTCATCATCCTTACCAGTTTCCAACCTCTGCACTATTGCTGTTGCAGATCAGCCATATTTGTGTTGTGTGCATTGTGGAATGTTTTTGATTAATTTGGACATTTTCTTTTAGGAGCAA
>NW_008371217.1:0-208 GCF_000622305.1 Nannospalax galili
TTCACTTATCCTCTGCACTTTGACCAATTGTGGGTCTCTATATCAACCACTGTCTGCTTCATAAAGATGCTTCTCTGATGAGAGATGAAAGCTGTATTAGGCTATGGGTGTAAGGTAAGTATTAGAAGGCAGTTTGATGTCATGTCCTAAAACACTGTTAGTAGGGCTTATGTCTCCCTTAGCTACAGGTTCTTGGGCAGATTTACAG
>NW_008371218.1:0-208 GCF_000622305.1 Nannospalax galili
ATATGACTTCACAATGTTCCATTGTGCCATCACAATGCATAATTTTGTCATTACAATGATCCATTCTGTCCTTACCATGCTCAATATCCCCTCACAGTTCCCCAATGTGGCCTCACAATGCTCCAGTGTGTCATGACAATGCTCCAATGTGTCACCGCAATGCTAAATGTGACATCACAATGCTAAATGTCCCCTCACAAGGGCCCTA
>NW_008371219.1:0-208 GCF_000622305.1 Nannospalax galili
TTCACTTATCCTCTGCACTTTGACCAATTGTGGGTCTCTATATCAACCACTATCTGCTTCATAAAGATGCCTCTCTGATGAGAGATGAAAGCTGTATTAGGCTATGGGTATAAGGTAAGTATTAGAAGGCAGTTTGATGTCATGTCCTAAAACACTATTAGTAGGGCTTATGTCTCCCTTAGCTACAGGTTCTTGGGCAGATTTACAG
>NW_008371220.1:0-208 GCF_000622305.1 Nannospalax galili
ACCATTGTGAGAGTTTCAAGTCTTACACTAAGAACGTTGATCCATTTAGAATAAAGTCTATAAAGGTAGGAGGTCTAGTTCATTCTTCTGCACGTGGACATCCAGCTTTTCCAGCATTGTTTGTTGAAGAGGCCGTAGTTTCTCTATTTGTTTTAGGCATTTTTGTAAAAAATTAGGTGACTATAGCTATGAGGGTTCAATTCTGGAT
>NW_008371221.1:0-208 GCF_000622305.1 Nannospalax galili
ATAATAAGAATTGGCCCCACCACAGTGTCTTACTTGATCCCCGGTCCTGTTACTTCCTGGGAAAACATAGAATACTGTTTCCCTCAGGCTGACTCTCTTGAGGACGTGGGAGCACCCAGGCTCCCAAGGGGGAGCCCATGAGTGGCACGGTGCACCACCTCCCCTTGTCTTTGCATTTGGGTCAGGTGTCCGCTAGGTACAGACGGTC
>NW_008371222.1:0-208 GCF_000622305.1 Nannospalax galili
ACCATCTGTATGTCAGAGAGGGGACGTGACACGACCATCTTCACTTCAGAGAGGACAGGTGACACGAACATCTGCACGTCAGAGGGAGCAGGTGACACGACGATGCGCACGTCAGTGGGGGCAGGTGACCCAAACATTTGTACGGCAGAGAGTGCAGGTGACACCACCATCCGTACAACAGAGAGGGCTTGTGACACGACCACCAGTA
>NW_008371223.1:0-208 GCF_000622305.1 Nannospalax galili
CAAATGTCTAAAATGTCCTGGGTGGTAACAGCAGCCCTGTGCTCTGGTAAAAAGAAACCAGGAAGCAGCCTTGGTGGGAGCTCTCTGTCTCTCTGGACATCCATCCTGACTTCTGTGGTCACAGTATTTACACTGCATTGAACAATAAAATAAAGATAAAAATTCTAGTGGAAATCCAGATAGATGATCTGTTTAAGGCAAATAAAAA
>NW_008371224.1:0-208 GCF_000622305.1 Nannospalax galili
CTTTGGTCCTCATACATAATGGATTATCAATCAGCTCTTTATAAAAATGTGAATTTATGGGGCTAAAGAGATTGCTCAGTGGTTAATAACACTTGCTGTTCCTCCAGAGGACTTGAGTTTAAGTCTCAGCACCCACATGGCAGCTAACAACCCTTTATAACTGCAGTTCCAGGGGATCTGATGCCTTCTTCTGGCCTCTGAGGGCACT
>NW_008371225.1:0-208 GCF_000622305.1 Nannospalax galili
TAAAAGGGCATAATTTAACTTGAGAGTTTGATCCCCTTAGTAGTTTTATATCACTTTCATCATAAACTAACACAAACTGAATGGCTTAAGCAAAATACTCATTGTCAGATAGATTTGGGGGCCACACCACCATTATAGAGTGTCCTCAGGGCTACATTGACTGATGTCAATAAAGTTCATTCATATAAAAGAACTTAAAAACAAAAAT
>NW_008371226.1:0-208 GCF_000622305.1 Nannospalax galili
AGGTTTATGGTTAGGTTTAGGGTTATAGGTTACAATTAGGGCTCGGATTACTGTTGGGGTTATGGCGAGGACTAGGCATCGTGTTGGGGTAGGGTTAGGGTTCACGTTCGGATACGGGTTCGGGTTAGGGTTAGGGTTGGTGTTTGCGTTAAAGGTGAGTGTTAGGGTTAGATTTAGAGTTAAGATTACGTTTTGGGATCGGGTTCAG
>NW_008371227.1:0-208 GCF_000622305.1 Nannospalax galili
TAGGAATCTTGATCACCCTCACCTCTTCCTTCTCCCTTACCCCCAAATCCAATCATTAAACTTATGCTGGGTTGTACATTTCCTTCTGGTGTGTGTGGGGTGGTCTGGGCAGGGTTTATCTTTCTGTGTATCCATATAGAGCCCACAACCAAATGTGTTCGAAGCAGGCGCTCTACCACTGAAAGACAGCACCAGGCCATAGGGTTTT
>NW_008371228.1:0-208 GCF_000622305.1 Nannospalax galili
GCGTCCCCCCGGAGATCCGCGCGGCAGGTCTGTGGAGCTGTGTCACGGGTGGGCACTGAGGGCGGCCGGGGCGCTTGCCCATCCTCGGAGTGCTCGTCTGGGAGCACCTCGCCGACCCCCTACCCGCTTGCTCTAGAGTGTCCCGCGATAGCAGGAATTCATTCTGCACCGGGATGGGCGCGGGGGTGGCTTGCCCCGAGTGTATGTG
>NW_008371229.1:0-208 GCF_000622305.1 Nannospalax galili
CTCAGAACTCACATGGAGCACAGAATTTCAAGTTGGCTTCTGATTGCCACAAATATGCTATGAGAATTACTCATTCCTATACATAACAAATAAGCATAATAATAATTTTTAATTACATAAATTAGTTTAAGGAAAAAGCAGTAATAATTAGTAATAATGAAATAAAAACTACAAAAAGAAATACAATAGTCAATGAAACAATGTTTGT
>NW_008371230.1:0-208 GCF_000622305.1 Nannospalax galili
ATTTATCCCCGTATTCCTCAGGGAGAGATCTCAGTGTCTATGGAGCCCTGGGTGGATGATTCCAGTACTTGGCTAGATTTGTTCCTTGGCATGTTCTGTGACCTGTTCAGCCAGCTGAGCTGAGGGCACAGGTTTGATCCTTTGCTTCAATACATTGTCAACCCCACCTGCTGTGCCCCTGAGGACTCACTAACTTGAAAGAATAGAA
>NW_008371231.1:0-208 GCF_000622305.1 Nannospalax galili
TCATGGAACTTTTTCAAAGATTGACCACATACTGGGCCACAAAAAAAACTTCAACAAATACAAAAATATTGAAATAATTCATGCATTCTGTCAGAACACAAAGCAATAAAGCTCAAATCAACACTGGACAAAGCCCTAATCACTACATGAACTCATGGCGATTGAACAAGACACTCCTAAACAATGAGTGGGTCAAAGGAGAAATTAA
>NW_008371232.1:0-208 GCF_000622305.1 Nannospalax galili
TATCCTTAACTCTAATACTAACCTTAACATTGACCTGAATCCGAACCCTATACCTGTCCAGAGCCACAGGACAGTCAATGTGGGTACCTGGAGGGAGGAGAGGGGACGCAAAGGGACAAGAGATGCAAAGAATGGAGACAGGACAGGCTTTCTGATAAAGTCTCATTTATTGAACATCTACACAAAGTTTTTATAGTGAGGAGAGGGG
>NW_008371233.1:0-208 GCF_000622305.1 Nannospalax galili
ACATAAACAGAAAGAAAAACATCAACATCTCCCATAACGTATGAGAAAGGATCACTATCCATGTGTCTGCACTTGTGAGTCTCTGAGTAGAGGAATTTACCAAAGAGGAGTCAGTAGCCCACACTCTTAAATGTCTTTCTTCACTGTATAGTAGTATACATCAACCATTTATCTGTCTTTGAATATCCATCTACAACTGTGGCTCTGC
>NW_008371234.1:0-209 GCF_000622305.1 Nannospalax galili
TGTAGTTTCCAGCTTCAAGAATAGGGTTGAGAGTGTGGGGCCACAGTGTTCCAGCACTGAACTTGGAAGCCTGAGGTTGGAAGATCCCTTGAGTCCAGGAGTCTGTATATCAGTGTGGCTAACATAATGAGGCTCAGTAAGAAAAGTGTGTTAGTAAGGTAAATTCTGTTGGAATGAAACTTTAAAAAATAAAATCATTTAACTTTATA
>NW_008371235.1:0-208 GCF_000622305.1 Nannospalax galili
CCGGCTGGCATCCTCTCGTGGTGACAGTGGCGTCTGGGGTGGTGGAGGTGGTGCCTCGAGGGCCAGGGCCCGGTTGGCTTCCCCGGGTGGTAGCAGTGGCACCTCGAGGGCCAGGGCCCGGCCGGCTTCCTCGGGCAGTGGAGACAGCGCCTCGATGGCCAGGACCCGGCAGGCTTTTTTGGGTGGTGGAGGTGGCACCTTGAGGGCC
>NW_008371236.1:0-208 GCF_000622305.1 Nannospalax galili
TCTAGGACTTGAACTCAGATCCTCAAACTTGTGTACCAAGCACTGAGTTATCTCCCCAATCCTGTTGTTTCTTTTCTGAGACAGGGTTTTGCCATGTAACCTAGGAAGGCCTGGTACTCACTGTGTAACCCAATCTGGCCTCAAACTCATAGAAATCCTTCTGCCTGGGTCTCCCAAGTGCTGGTATTCAGATATGCATCACCAGACC
>NW_008371237.1:0-208 GCF_000622305.1 Nannospalax galili
TAAATGTTTGTAATATAGATTTAGTCCAAGGAGCATGAATGACATCTTCACCCCCAGCCTGACGCAATTCTTTATTTTCAGCAGCTGGGAGTGGGTACTAGGCTAGGGGACATTGTCTGGTTATTTGCAAGTCGACAGGAAAATCCTCTACCGGTGAGTTTTGGGGGTCCTGAGACCGCTGAGGCTGGAAATTTTGAGGCTGGCAGCT
>NW_008371238.1:0-207 GCF_000622305.1 Nannospalax galili
CTTCATGCATACACATAGATGACTGGCTGATATAGATAGATAATAGGTAGGCAGGTAGATAGATAGATAGATAGATAGATAGATAGTTGATAAATAGCTAGATGCTAGATGATAGATAGATAGATAGATAGATAGATAGATGATAGGTAGATAGCTAGATGATAGATGATAGATGATAGCTAGCTAGCTAGATGATAGTGTATAGAT
>NW_008371239.1:0-208 GCF_000622305.1 Nannospalax galili
TTGGTCAGAGTATTTTGTCACAGCAATGAAGAACAAACTAAGACACACGTCTTGTCATCCACTGCAAGGAACTTGTGACCACTACAGCAAAGAGGCACACCATCCCATATGTGATGGTTAGTTTTAATGACTGAGGACCAGAGGCTCTCCAGGAGCTCTCCATGTTTTCAGCACCAGATTGGGACTGCTGAGGCACCCAGCCCCATGG
>NW_008371240.1:0-208 GCF_000622305.1 Nannospalax galili
TTCCCTCCTGAGGACTGCCTAGCATTAGATCTGCTACTGAGCAAGGGTTCAATTATTGGATGAGAGAGGGAGAAGATGCAGAAAAGAATGAAGAGATATACAGCAGGCCTGGCAATGGACACCTGTAATTGCAGCACTAGAGAGGCAGTGGTCGAAGGATTATATACCCAAGGTCAGCCTGGGTAACATAGCTAGAGCCTACCCCCCC
>NW_008371241.1:0-208 GCF_000622305.1 Nannospalax galili
TAACAATATGAATTCACAATGTGACATCACAAACTGCAATGTGCCAGCACTATTTCCCCACGTGCCATTCTATTCTTCCCATGTGCCATCACAATGTTACAATATGCCTTCAAAATGCTCCATTTTTACTTCAAAATGATCCAATGTGACGTCACAGTGCTCCAATGTGCCAACACTATCACCACATGAGCCATTCTATTGCTCTAAT
>NW_008371242.1:0-208 GCF_000622305.1 Nannospalax galili
CCACAAGTGCTTTGGAGGGACCCTGAGTCAGGACTCTAGAGCAAAACTCCAGCTCCTCTACTAACAATGGGACAAAGATACGCTTGTGTATTTCAAGGAAATGAACCCTCCCCGCTATGGGTGCCACTCAGATATGTCAGACCATTCAATTGAACCCCCCCCCATAGCAAAGATGGCTGCACTGACCCTACGAAAGTGGGAAAGGAGA
>NW_008371243.1:0-208 GCF_000622305.1 Nannospalax galili
TTTATTTAGGGGTGTCCCATCTTTATGATACTTAGACTTACATTTATTTTTTTAATGTTTTCCTTTCTTGTACCTAGGACAGATTTCAGGAGGTTCTCGCTTATTACTAGGTTTTCTCTCTCCATTATTGTTTCTTTTATTTTTACTGAAACATTTTTTACTCATGTGACCTGGTTTTTCACATGAGAAACAGACCCCCTCGTAATTG
>NW_008371244.1:0-208 GCF_000622305.1 Nannospalax galili
ACAAGACCCATGGATGCCTTTTTCAGAAGGGCAGGGTGGAGTGGAGCACACGGTGTTGGTGGTGAAAGCCACCCACCCGACCCACCTTGAAGTAAGATGTGCACAAGTCAGGGGCCCCCATGAAAGCCAGGCGCATTTTTTAAAAAAGGAACCGAAAGTTGGCTGTGCACTGCAACAGGCTCTGAGATGGCTGGGAAGGCCCAGTTCG
>NW_008371245.1:0-208 GCF_000622305.1 Nannospalax galili
TGGGAACTGAACTCAGGTCCTCTGCAAGAAGAGTAAGTGCTCTTAACCACTGAGACACTTCTCTGGACTCTTGGCATTACGTTTTTAAAACTGAAACAAAATTAAGAAAGATAATTAATGAGTGAATTAGGTAACTTTTGGCAAGATAGATACTGTTTTTGAAATTTAGAAAAAGTAGTTTATAATAAAAGAAAATAGAAAGATATAA
>NW_008371246.1:0-208 GCF_000622305.1 Nannospalax galili
GTGCACTACATGTGTACAATGCCTGAAGAGGTCAGAAGAGGGAGTCAGACCTCCTGGAACTGGTTGTTAGCCACCATACAGGTGCTGGGAATTGAACCCAGGTCCTCTGGAAAAATAGCAAGTGTTTTTAACTCCTGAGCCATCTCTTCAGCACCTATGTTGAGTTTTCCGAGCAATGCTATTTTCTATACCATTGCTCTTACCAGGT
>NW_008371247.1:0-206 GCF_000622305.1 Nannospalax galili
ACACACACACACACACACACACACACACACACACACTCCAAGTCTGAAGCCAATGTGACTAATTTACTTGTGACTTAAAACTGGTAGAGGGATTCTATTTAGATTTTCACCTTCATCCATCAATATTTCTTGTACTTACTTTTTGTATATTGTATTATATGTCTCATTTGTTCTTATTTTTCAGGTCTTTCTTTTTCTGCTATTGG
>NW_008371248.1:0-208 GCF_000622305.1 Nannospalax galili
ACCAAAACATGAGATTTGCAAGTAGTACATGGAACTAGAAACTTTTATACTGAATGAAGTTAAACAGACTCAGAAAAATAAGTAACATAGTTCTTTCTAAATTGTGGCTCTTAGCTCCAAATCCCTAGATGTGAACATGTATATATATATTCTTTTTGATCCAGGAAAATGCAATGGAATCATGGGGAAAGGGGAAAGAAGGAGCTCA
>NW_008371249.1:0-208 GCF_000622305.1 Nannospalax galili
TGCTGAGCCATCTCTCAAGCCCTGATTTATTTATTTATTTATTTATTTATTATTGTTGTTATTATTATTATTTTGAGACAGTCTTCATGTAGCCCTAGCTGGCCTGGAACTCATTATGCAGACTGGGCTGGACTCAATCCTCAGTCTTACTGGGATCGGCCTGCCTCTGCTTCCAAATGCTGGGAATAAAGGTGTGTCAGTTTCCTAA
>NW_008371250.1:0-208 GCF_000622305.1 Nannospalax galili
GGGACATTGGAAGAGGGTTACATAAGGCAGTCCCATATCTGCAATAAACGAATCTGCAGCACCTCGCCTAGTGCCTGGTTCCACCCGACTCCGGGTGTCTATGTATTGATTCTGCGCTGCTCACCCCCTCCTGGCCGGGACCCAGAGTCTCCCCTAGGCTGGACCTGCAGGGAGACTGCAACATATACCCAAAGGATTCATCCTATTG
>NW_008371251.1:0-208 GCF_000622305.1 Nannospalax galili
TTTTCCCCAATTCTCTTCTAAATATACCTTTCTCCTATGGTCCCACCTCTCCTGAGCTCCTTCTTTCCATTTACTCAAGCTTCCCTGTATAACCGTCCCTCCCCCCTCCCTATAATAACATGATTTTTTAAATCAATATCTCCCTTATTAATACCTTTTTCCTACTATTCTTCTCTTTCAGATTTTTTTTCTTTTCCTTTACCTCCCT
>NW_008371252.1:0-208 GCF_000622305.1 Nannospalax galili
TCTCTGGCCTCCACAGGCATTGCACACACGGTGCGCTTACATACATGCAGGTAAAAACACTCCTACACACAAAATAAAATAAATTTAAAGAAAAAATTTTATAGAAAGTTCTCTTTCTTGGAGAAGACCCCCCCACACACACACCATGTGACTACTTGACAAAAACAGCCCCCTCTGCTTCTCGCTGATGGATTGAACACCTAGGACC
>NW_008371253.1:0-208 GCF_000622305.1 Nannospalax galili
CTACCCAACAAAACTGTCTATTATAGTTGAAAGGGAAAGAAAATTTTTCCACGACATGAATAGGCTGAAAAAATTCATGTCCACCCAATCAGTCCTACAGAGAACACTCAAAACAAAGGACTGAGATAGAAATTACTATACCCAAGAAGCAACAGGGAAAAAAGTGAAAGTGTAATTGTGGAAACACAAAATTGAACTAAGAATGCAA
>NW_008371254.1:0-208 GCF_000622305.1 Nannospalax galili
ACAAAATTGGAGCATTGTGATGTCACATTGGAGCATAGTGTTCACACACTGGAGCACTGTGATGTCACATTGGAGGATTGTGATGTAACATTGAGCACCATGTTTGCATTTACAACGTGGGGATGACACATTGGATCATTGTAATAACAAAAGAGGACATTGTGATGGAACAATTAGCATTGTCTTGGCACAATAGAATATAGTGAAG
>NW_008371255.1:0-208 GCF_000622305.1 Nannospalax galili
TATTTATTTATTTATTTATTTATTTATTTATTTATTTATTTATTTTTGCTCTTTTAGAGACACAGGGTCTCCCTGTAGCCCCAGCTGCCCTGGAACTCACAGAGATCCGCCTTCCTCTGCCTCCCTAGTGTAGGATTAAAGGCGTGTTTCACCATGTCTGGCCTGAGGGGCTTTGCTCTTAAAGAGGTTTCTCTGCCAGGTGTAGTGA
>NW_008371256.1:0-208 GCF_000622305.1 Nannospalax galili
GGAGGTATCATTATTTGTCCGAGGTCATCCATCTGGGATTGTGTCTGTCAAGTCGGAAGTGAGTGCTGGATCGGTGACAGTATGCACACTCTGTGAAGCACTGGGAAGGTGTCCAGGCACATTCCTAGAAGGTTGGTCTTGTGGACAATGCTTAGTGCTCCTTATTGTCTACACACATGCAAAGTACTGTGAGTGTGTGTGTGTGTGT
>NW_008371257.1:0-208 GCF_000622305.1 Nannospalax galili
GACATTGTGAAGTCGTATTGAGACATTGTGTTGGCACATCGGAGGAATGTAATGGCACATGGGGCGAAACTGTTGGCACGTTGGAGCACAGTGATATCTTTTTGGAGAATTGAGGTGTCACAATGGAACATTGTGAAGTCATTTTGTGTTGTCATTGTGGAGCATTGTGAAGTCACAATGGAATATTGTGCAGTCATATTGTAACATT
>NW_008371258.1:0-208 GCF_000622305.1 Nannospalax galili
TGATATCTGTTTGCCATAAGGAATTGGGCTTGAGTCCCCTGGGGTTTACCCATGGCTGCTGCAGAGGTGGTACCTGTAGAAAGGGTTGACAAGAATTACAGGTATGTATAATCTTTAGGTCCTTGATGGGAACTTGAGGAAACCTCTTAGGGAGTCTCCACCAATTTACATGAGTGAGGTTATGTAACCCCTGGGCTTCATTCAGGCC
>NW_008371259.1:0-208 GCF_000622305.1 Nannospalax galili
AGCACCCACATGGTGGCTAACAACTGTCTGTAACTCCAATCCCAGGGAATCAAATGCTGTCTTCTGACCTCTGTGGGCATTGCATGACACGGGTGCGCTTACACACAGGCAGTATAACTCATACACAGAAATAAAGAATAAATAAAATTTTAAAAAAAGAAAGAAACACACCAAAGTATCTAAAGGAAATGACGGAAAAGAATCCAGG
>NW_008371260.1:0-208 GCF_000622305.1 Nannospalax galili
TAGACCAGGCTGGACTTGAACTCATAGAGATCTGCCTGCCTCTGCCCCACACGTGCTGGGACTACAGGTGTGTGCCACCAAGCCCAACTTTATAATGGACATAATCTGGACTAATGACCTTTAATTAACTCCAGCAAAACCATGAACTTGGGTCTGATGACAGGATTCCTTGGCAACCTCAGTTTAGTATGCCACCCCAAAAGATAAT
>NW_008371261.1:0-207 GCF_000622305.1 Nannospalax galili
TGTGTGTGTGTGTGTGTGTGTGTGTGTGTGTGTTTGTGTTCATGAAAGCATGCCATAGTGCATGTGTGGAGGTCAGAGGATAACCTATGGGAGTCAGTTCTCTCCTTCTACCATGTGGGTTCCAGGGATTGAACTCAGATCATCAGGCTTGATGGCAAGTACCTTTATCTTCTAAGCCATCTTGTCAGCCTGCATTTCTCTTTCTTT
>NW_008371262.1:0-208 GCF_000622305.1 Nannospalax galili
TGGAAACAAGTTTCCATTTCCGGTTCCCCTGTTTTACAAGCAGGCTGCAGACATGTAGGAAGAGTCCTATGTGCTGGGAAAGATGTGTGCGTGTCCTACCATATGCCCTCCCCCCCTTGTTCTGACCGCCAGGAATCCAGGGATTTCAAAAGGAAGTGGATAGTGAAAATGTAATGATGACAAGCCTTTCCCCACCTCCTTTATTAAA
>NW_008371263.1:0-208 GCF_000622305.1 Nannospalax galili
GGCAAGGAGGTGTTTAAGGTTTGGGATTTTCTCAAGTAGAGGAGAGTCAGTAGAAGGCGAGTGGGTGATGGACTTAGAGCGCCAGAGAGGGAAGGGGGAAGATTGTGGTGTGAAGTGGGAGTTCGAGTCGGAGAAAGGAGGGGAGCCAGGTTGGTTTCTGGAATGGGAGGCAAGGGAGAGTATAGCAAAGGGAGAGCATGGGGAGGAC
>NW_008371264.1:0-208 GCF_000622305.1 Nannospalax galili
GCTGTCACAAGAGTGGTGAATTCCTGTGTGTACCTGTCCTGTTGTGTCCTGAAAAACGTTTGCTTATATTCATCCACTGCCTCTGGCTCTGACAATCTTTCGAACTCCTATTCCACAATGATCCCTGAGCATTGGAAGAAGAGAGTGTGATGTCAGTGTCCCACATAGGGTGAACACTCCACAGTCTCATCTCTATACCTTGGCCTCT
>NW_008371265.1:0-208 GCF_000622305.1 Nannospalax galili
GTGCCAGCACACATGTATGGGTGTGCAGGGGCACATGTGCCATTGCACATGGTGAAGGTCAGAAGAAAACTTTGTGGTTTTAGTACTCTTTTTTTTTCACCTTTATGTGGGTTCCTGAGATCAAACTCAGATTATCAGGCTTGTGCAGTAAGTGCTTTACAGACACTATCTCAAAGTGAAAGGATGGAACAAAATATACCAAGCAAAT
>NW_008371266.1:0-208 GCF_000622305.1 Nannospalax galili
AGGCTGAAATGAAGAAGGAAGTGAAACACTCAGTAAGCCAATTAGAAACTATAGGAGAAAGCCTCACCGATAGGATGAATGAAATGGAAATAAGAATATCAAGACTGGAAAATAAGGTGGATGAATTAGACCACTCAAGCAAAGGTTATGAAAAAAATTTAAAAACACAAGAATGGAATATGCAAGAATTGTGTGACACCATAAAAAA
>NW_008371267.1:0-208 GCF_000622305.1 Nannospalax galili
TTTCATCTCATGTTACAGACTACTGCATGTACTCAGACTTTATGTTATAAATGGGTGGAAGTGAAATGAATTGCCTGGAACTTGGAGGAAATTTGAGGCCAGCATGGACAATTTGGTGAGATTCTGTTTCAAAATAAAGAGTGAAAAAGACTAGGGGTGTAGTACAGTGCTAGAACACTTGCCTAGCATATAAGGTCCTGGTTTAGAT
>NW_008371268.1:0-208 GCF_000622305.1 Nannospalax galili
ATCACAATGTTACAATATGACTTCACAATATTCCATTCTGATATCACAATGTTTCATTGTGATCTCATAAAGCGCCATGGTGCCCTCACAATGTTACAATGTGACTTCTCATTGTTGCATTGTGATATCACAGTGCTCCAATGTGCGAACGCTATCGGCCCATGTGCCAATATATTGGTACAGTGTGCCATCATAATGTTACAACGTG
>NW_008371269.1:0-208 GCF_000622305.1 Nannospalax galili
CAAGATAAGTAAGATCCCTTGGCATCAGCCAAGAGCTGGGTTGGAATGATATTTAAGGAAAACTCAGGGAGTTAAAAACAGTGTAAGGGATCGAAAAGCTCAGGATTGAACTTGCTCACACATAGAAGGTCATGCTACTATTGTAAGGCAAATATTATCCCAACTGGTCCATCAGGACCTACCCCAGGCTTCATAGTCCACAGCCTCC
>NW_008371270.1:0-208 GCF_000622305.1 Nannospalax galili
AATCTTCCACTTCAGTGTACCTCCTCTTTCACACATGGCTCTGGACCTGCTTCTCTGTGATCCAGGGACATCTCTGCTAGATGCACTGTGAGCACTGTGTAAACTCAGACCATGAGAGATAGGCCATGGACATGGTGCATCAAAATACTTCCTACCAGGAGACACAAAGCACATATTCTACCCAGAGCAACATCACTACCACCAAGAC
>NW_008371271.1:0-208 GCF_000622305.1 Nannospalax galili
TTTCATCTCATGTTACAGACTACTGCATGTACTCAGACTTTATGTTATAAACGGGTGGAAGTGAAATGAATTGCCTGGAACTTGGAGGAAATTTGAGGCCAACATGTACAATTTGGTGAGATTCTGTTTCAAAATAAAGAGTGAAAAAGACTAGGGATGTAGTACAGTGCTAGAACACTTGCCTAGCATATAAGGTCCTGGTTTAGAT
>NW_008371272.1:0-208 GCF_000622305.1 Nannospalax galili
AAGAAAGAAGAGGCAGAGGGGGCTACATTGGTGGTGGGCACACCACATCCTGAGCCCTTTCTGGTCTCTGACTCTGCCACTTTGTCCCCTGGGCTTCTCATCCTCACCGGAAGTCCTGACCACCAGGATTTTTCCCCCTCGGCACTGTTGGTTGTTATAAGGAGAAAAGCAAGAGACACGTGTATGTGTGCTGTGCTGCACAGAGACC
>NW_008371273.1:0-208 GCF_000622305.1 Nannospalax galili
AGACTCACTGCTCAACTGAAGCCACAGGATCACCAGGGACACACTCAAAGGCGGCATGATTCTTTACCCTGAAGATTCAGATTTCAGACCTAAAAAGTAGAACATTTATACACTTGAAATTCTTCTATTTTAACAGGAATAAAGGACCTCTTTTTAACCAATTAGAAAAAGAATATTCTCTTTATCACTGCTACATCAGCAAGCTCCT
>NW_008371274.1:0-208 GCF_000622305.1 Nannospalax galili
TCTGCTCGTTTTCCATCAGGGTTTTCTAGTCAGTACGCCTGCAGGGTGCCATATTCTACTCCTGGGGTTAAAGACTTTGGTTACCAGCTGTCCCCTAACCGCCATTAAACTCCAAGCTTGAGTTGTGGTGTAGCTCTGTGGCACTGTAGTTGCCTATCATATCACAGGGCTGAATTTCATCAGCAGACACCAAAAATGGAGACAGAGT
>NW_008371275.1:0-208 GCF_000622305.1 Nannospalax galili
TGTCCTTTGCCCCCACAATACAGAAGGTCTAATTGCAGTAGCTGTGGTGCACCATTTCTGGGAACAAGCATAGCAAAAGGTAAAATGTGAAATTTGAAGAGAGGGAGCAGACAGTGCTCTTAAGCCGTCTCTCAGAACCAGCACTGACACTTTTATTTTTTGTTTTTATTTTATTTATTTATTTATTTATTTATTTATTTATTTATTT
>NW_008371276.1:0-208 GCF_000622305.1 Nannospalax galili
GCTGGAGATGGAGTTCAGGGTCCTACACATTATAGGCAAGTACTCTACTACTGAACCTTACCTCCAGCCCCTAGATCAAATTATTTATGATGATATTGTTGTTTTTCAGTGTGTTTAAGAATGTTTATTAGTGGGGGCTGGAGAGGGCTCAGAGGTTAAGAGCACCGGCTGTTCTTGCAGAAGACCCATGTTTGAATCCCAGCACCCA
>NW_008371277.1:0-208 GCF_000622305.1 Nannospalax galili
AATTACATTAATTGCCAGTGAAGGAGAACGCCTCTCAGACCCCCTCCCTATCCTCTAAAAAAAAAAAGCTGCCTTCCACCTGACTCTGAAAATCTCCCTCATTATTCAAACCCTTTCCTGGTTTCTGTTTACACTTTCAGTGGGAATGGTCTGGGGAAGAAAAGAAAAAAACATCCTGAGCTAGCCAATGACAGTATACTTGGTACAT
>NW_008371278.1:0-208 GCF_000622305.1 Nannospalax galili
CCCCCTCCCTCCCTTCCTTTCTTTGACAGGGTCTCTGCGTACCCCCAGGTGACTTAGAACTCATTATGTAGACCAGGCTGGCCTCTGACTCACAGATTCACCTGCCTCTGACTCCTGAGTATACCACCACACCCTGCCCATTTCTTTTTTCTCAATCCATCTCTCTACAGATTTCTAAAGTTTTTTTGTTTGTTTTTGTGGGGGGGTT
>NW_008371279.1:0-208 GCF_000622305.1 Nannospalax galili
TCCTAATGACTTCAAGGATATTTGCAGTGCCCAGGAGCTTGTAAGGATGGCCGAGCCCTTTCATTCTCTGGGGTAAACCATGACCCCCCCAGGACTTCTGGAGGTACATAAATCCTATTAGGCAGCTTATGGTTCCACCTAGGTGAACACACACCCCGATTTCTATGTGCAAATCGGCTGGTCTGGTCCTAAGTACACAAAGCAAAAA
>NW_008371280.1:0-208 GCF_000622305.1 Nannospalax galili
ATGGACTCCTGGCCTGTGGCCTCTCTGTCTTACTCCTCCTGGGGCTCTATTTTTACCCCAGTTTACTTGAGCACAGGCTTTACAATTCCTAACAATCTTGTGTAGGATGGTGTCTTTGTTTAGCAGATAGTGAATGGTTTCTTCTCGTTTAATTAAGTTTTTCATTTTTGTTACTCCTAGGTGAGTCCATTTGTGTAGCTCGTCTATG
>NW_008371281.1:0-208 GCF_000622305.1 Nannospalax galili
AATAAAAATGGTCATGTCACCTGCCCCTCTGACTTGCACACGGTCTTGTCACCTGCCCTCTCTGCCATAAACATGGTCATGTCACCTGCCTCCTCTTATGTACACATGGTCGTGTCTCCTACCACTATCACCTACACTCTCTGATGTCGACATCTCTTGTCCCCTGTTCTCTCTGACAGGCACATGGTCATGTCACCTGCTCTCTTTG
>NW_008371282.1:0-208 GCF_000622305.1 Nannospalax galili
GACCATCTGCAAATCCGAATCGGCAGTTGACACGACCATCTGCACGTCAGAGGGGAAGGTACACGAGCATCTGCACGTCAGAGGGGGCATGTGACATGACCATCTTTGTGGCAGAGAAGTCAGGTGACATGATGATGTGCACGTCAGAGAGGGCAGGTGACACGACTATCTCAATGTCAGAGGGGGCAGGTGACATGACCATGTGCAC
>NW_008371283.1:0-208 GCF_000622305.1 Nannospalax galili
ATGGACTCCTGGCCTGTGGCCTCTCTGTCTTACTCCTCCTGGGGCTCTATTCTTACCCCAGTTTACCTGAGCACAGGCCTTACAATTCCTGACAATCTTGTGTAGGATGGTGTCTTTGTTTAGCAGATAATGAATGGTTTCTTCTCGTTCAATTAACTTTTTCATTTTTGTTACTCCTAGGTGAGTCCATTTGTGTAGCTCGTCTATG
>NW_008371284.1:0-208 GCF_000622305.1 Nannospalax galili
GCTCTAGACCACTTGCATCAGCTTCAAGAAATTCTACTCCTAGAAGTAAAGGATTCCAGATGACCCTGCTTACATTACAGATGTTCTCCTACAACATAGGATGGGTGATATTCTTAATATCACACTATGCCCAAAGTGTAAGATTGGTTTTTCATGGTGAGTCTTGCCATTAGAAACTCCACTTTAAAGAATTTAGAGCAGAATTTAG
>NW_008371285.1:0-208 GCF_000622305.1 Nannospalax galili
ATGACTCATTCCCCCTTAGGAATTGCTGTAATACAGTCAGGACAAAGATTATCACAATTGCTCCTGCTCCCTCTGGTTCATTGTGGCAAGAATAGTAAAAAGCAGCATAGAGGGACAGGTGGTTTTTGTTCCTCTGATGTCTATTGGCTACAAGTTATCAGTCAGCAGCGACCTGAGTTAGAGCTAATTATTAATGGGAAAAGATTTA
>NW_008371286.1:0-208 GCF_000622305.1 Nannospalax galili
GTAAGAACACACAGATAAGAGTTTCAGAGAAGAATGGCATTTGATATGGACCTTGACAGATCGTAAGCTGAAAGTGAGGCCTGGAGGGCGGGGCTCCAGTGTGAACCTTCAGCACACTTCTGTGCTTGCCAGAGTTGCAGTCCTCCATCTACATGCCTTCAGCCTCACTGTCAGATGTGTACAAAGAAGTCCATTCTTAACTGTTGGT
>NW_008371287.1:0-208 GCF_000622305.1 Nannospalax galili
ACCCTCACCACTCACCAGTCCTGCCAGCACTTTTTTTTCACTTATTTTTTTTTTTAAATTATTATTGACTGCATATATGTAAGTGCACCCATCTCATGCATTGCCCATGAAGGTCAGAAGAGGGTGTTGGATTCCCTCAAACTGGAGTTACAAATGCTTGTCAGCCATCATGTGGGTGCTGTGAACCAAACCTGGATTCTCTACAAGT
>NW_008371288.1:0-208 GCF_000622305.1 Nannospalax galili
GTGTTTGACAGTAGAGACTCAACACTGGGTAAGTCGTTAGGGAGATGAATGCCACACGCCGTCTTCTGTCATAGAGTTTATGGTTTCATCTAATTCTTTTGGGTGACTTATTAGACTGCTATAAACCAAATAGCTTATGAGCAATATAAATTTAGTTTTTCACAGTTCTGGAAATGGAAACACCCAAAGTGAATTCGCCGGCAGATTT
>NW_008371289.1:0-208 GCF_000622305.1 Nannospalax galili
CAGCTAACAACCATCCTTAACTGCAGTTTCAGAGGAGTTTTTCTGACCTCCGATGTTCTTTTCTGTCCTCCACGGGCATTACATGCACAGATGCACTTATATACATGCAGGCAAAAGAGTCATATGCATAAAATAAAAATAAAAAATTCAAATACTATTCTCATATTGTATTTTTAAAGTATGCTGTTCTCCGAAGTGGAATACAGCA
>NW_008371290.1:0-208 GCF_000622305.1 Nannospalax galili
CAAGTATTAGACATGGGGACTGGCCATCACATTGGCCTACAAAAAAGGGCCCCCCCTTTCCTGGGGTTAGAAGGAACTATTTCCTCACTTCAGTCTTTCCACCACCTACTGTGGGAAGACAGAGATAGGGTCTGTGGAACTTTTCAGCCATTTATCGCCACAAGCGTTAACACTAGCCTCTGGGGAAGAGATGTGCTAGGACAATTAC
>NW_008371291.1:0-208 GCF_000622305.1 Nannospalax galili
GTTCCAGCACCCACATAGTGGCTAACAACCATCCATTACTCCAGTTCCAGGGGAATCCAATGCCGCCTTCTGAACTCCATGGGCATTGCACAGCACAAGTGCACTTATCCATGTGCAGGCAATACACTCACACACATAAAATTTTTTTAAAGTATTGTTTAGGGGCTGGAGAGATGGCTCAGCAGTTGAGAGCACTGACTGCTCTTGC
>NW_008371292.1:0-208 GCF_000622305.1 Nannospalax galili
CCTAAACCCTGTCATTAAGTCACAATGTCTTGTGCTGCACTGTCAGCCAGCCATTTGCTTCTAGTTTATGTGCACATATCTTACTCTTATTTAGGTGTACTAAGCTAATTCAACATGGTACATGAAAGTGTCTTTCCCTGAGACCCTGCTTTCATCTGCTGGTAAATTTTCATAACAAATACACAAATTGACACTGTCAACATGATCA
>NW_008371293.1:0-208 GCF_000622305.1 Nannospalax galili
AAAATTTTTATTCTCTATATAATCCATACACTTGAGGCTCATATAATTTCACATCTTTGGTTTCCTAATAAGCTGTTTCGGTCTTGAAATATCCATGTAATAAAACCCTTTGATCCTTTGCTCTGGGAACTGTCTTTGCCACTCTGCTCTTTGGATACCAAAGAACCCAAGCAATTCTGTAAGTTCAAAGTGAGATGGAAGGTTAAGA
>NW_008371294.1:0-208 GCF_000622305.1 Nannospalax galili
GAAAGGCATAATTTTCCCCTTTCCTTTTTCCCCATGATGGCAGCCATCCAAAAATGCTTAAAAAACCCACCTAAGATTGAGGAAAGCTTAGAAGCACCAGAAAATAATAAAGAGGAGGGTTCAAACGATAAAAACGAACCTAAAGATTTCCCAACAGCAGATACAACAGCCCTAACAAATAAAGAAAAAAACCCTGCAGACTGCCCAG
>NW_008371295.1:0-208 GCF_000622305.1 Nannospalax galili
ACCCATGTCATGCAATGCCATAGAAAGTCAGTAAAGGGCCTCAGATCCCCTACAACTGGAGTTACAGATGATTGGTAGCGTCAGTGTGGGTGCTAGGAACTGTGCCTCGGTCTTCTGCAAGATCAGCCAGTGCTCTTAACCACTGAGCCATGTCTCAATCCCTCGGGATTTATTTCTTTCATGTTTTTATTATTTTAGAATTTCAAAG
>NW_008371296.1:0-208 GCF_000622305.1 Nannospalax galili
GTGACTGCTCTTGCAGAGGACCCGGGTTTGATTCCCAGCACCAACACAGCAGCTAACAACCATCTATAACTCCAGTTCCAGGAGATCTGTCACTGTCTTCTAACCTCTGAGAGCACTGTACGACATGGGTGCACGTACACACAGGCAGGCAATACACTTATATATATATATAATAAAAATAAAAAATTAAAAAAGATAAGCAGCTCTC
>NW_008371297.1:0-208 GCF_000622305.1 Nannospalax galili
GTGAGGAATCACATAAAACATAGAAAACAAACACACACAAGAAGGAAGGTGGTTTAGAATGGAAGACAAATACATCACAACAGACGTGCAAGGAATATAAACACACAAAAAGTAGAAGGCAGTCCTCCATGACACATCTACAACCTCACAGCTCCTCGAAGAGAGAAAACAAAGACAGTGAAAAAGCTGCAGTATCAGAAAGATTTCA
>NW_008371298.1:0-208 GCF_000622305.1 Nannospalax galili
TAATCCTAACCATAATCCAAAAAACTAACCTTGGCCTAATCCTAAATTCAACCAAAGCCCATCCCTAACCCTAGCCCTAACTGTAAAACTAATCCGAAATCTAGTCCTAACATAAACCTAACCATATACATGACCCTAGCAATGAGCCTAATCTAGCCTTAACACTGATGCTATTCCTGACCCTAACCTAAACCTAAACCTACTGTAG
>NW_008371299.1:0-208 GCF_000622305.1 Nannospalax galili
CCTTCTGCCGTGAGTAGGCCTCTTTCCTGGTAGATGGCTCCATGCACATGGGCTGTGGCAAACGCATAGCAGATGTCCGTATATACATTCACCCATTTGCCCTTTCCAAGTTTTAGGGCCCCGGTCAGAGCTATCAGTTCGGCTTTCTGAGCCAAAGTCCCTGCAGGCAGGGCTGCTGCCCACATAATTTCAGTCTCTGTTACCACAG
>NW_008371300.1:0-208 GCF_000622305.1 Nannospalax galili
CAGGGACCTGTGTGCAACAGTCTCCCTGTGGTAGCAGAGTTCAGGCCGAGGGGAGGCTGGCACACCTGCTACTGAATTTTCATCTTGATGTAAGGAAATTGTATTACAGTTTTATAATTGATTCAACACCTATAAATTATTTATCAATAATTTTTTTAAAATATTTTACCTTTATTTTATGTGTATGAGTGTATTGCCTGCATGTATG
>NW_008371301.1:0-208 GCF_000622305.1 Nannospalax galili
GGATGGCTGGGAAGGGCCGGTTCGGGGAAGGTGGCTGGTGGGGGCCTGTCCCGTCTGGTCCATGGGCGGCCGGGGATCCACCCCACACCTGAGTGCTACAGGCCCGCTGGCAGCAGCGCTCGCTGATTCCCGGGGCCGAGGGAGCCCTTAGTAAAATCCTACAATGTTTTCACTGATGGGGGCAGATTTGGAGCTACAGTGGTAGTAT
>NW_008371302.1:0-208 GCF_000622305.1 Nannospalax galili
CACAGGACAAAAGCACACATGAACACACCTGCCCCCACACACAAGGACAAAAGCACGTGTGAACACACCTGCCCCCACACACACAGGACAATAGCACGCATGAACACACCTGCCCCCACACAGGACAAAAGCACACATGAACACACCTGCACCCCCCCACAGGACAAAAGCACACATGAACACACCTGCCCCCACACACAAGGACAAA
>NW_008371303.1:0-208 GCF_000622305.1 Nannospalax galili
GATGCCCCCTTCTGACCTCCACAGGCATTGCAGGACACAGTTGCACTTACATACATGCAGGCAATACACTCATACAAAAAACAAAAATAATAAATAAAATATTTTAAAAAGAAAAGGAAAGAAAAGAAAATGTAAGTCCATTGAGAAAAACTTATATATGCATATTCACAGCAGCATTATTGATGTATTAGTCACTTTTCTGTTGCTG
>NW_008371304.1:0-208 GCF_000622305.1 Nannospalax galili
ACACACTCACTCACTTAGTTGTACCAGTCTGCAGTGAGGCCGGGCACGTCTTGGCCACTGACATGATATAAATGTCTCACTGACATTTATGGGAACCCAGACCAACCTGGCTGGGGACCTCAGGAGAGCACAAGAGGACAGAGATGTTTATCTTCTCTTTGGGGTTGTATTTACATCGACTCTCCTTAGGACTCAGCCATGAGCTAGG
>NW_008371305.1:0-208 GCF_000622305.1 Nannospalax galili
AGAGATTTAACTTAGAACTGAGAAAAGGAAGTTATAGCATGACCAGAAGGAAAAGAAAGGTGGCTGGAGAGATGGTTCAGTGCTTAGGAGCACTGATTGGTCTTGCAGAGGACCTGAGTTTGCTTCCCCGACCCACATGACAACAAATAGCCATCTATGACTCCAGTCCCAGGGGTCTGAGACCATCTTCTGACCTCTGTGGGCATGA
>NW_008371306.1:0-208 GCF_000622305.1 Nannospalax galili
GAACTCACTATGTAAACCAGGCTGGCCCTGGCCTCGATTTCACCGAGATTCGCTTGTGTACGCCTTCCCAGTGCTAGTATTAAAGCTGTGTGCCACTGAACCCTGCACATTTCTATTTTAAGAGTTCTTCAAAAGCAGCTCTAAAATTCCCTCTGGTTACGATTCAATTAACAAGTACCAGAGTGTGCAGGGTAGTAAAGGGAGAGAG
>NW_008371307.1:0-208 GCF_000622305.1 Nannospalax galili
TCTAACACCCAAACTGGGTAAAGACATAACCAAAAAAGAAAACTATAGACCCATGTCCTTAATGAACATTCTCAACAAAATACTTGCAAACTGGACACAGACACACATTAAAAATATCATTCACCATGATGAAGTAGGTTTTATCCCAGAGATGCAGGGCTGGTTATAGACACAAGTTAATAAATGTCATTAATCATATAAATGGGTT
>NW_008371308.1:0-208 GCF_000622305.1 Nannospalax galili
TGCACCCCTCCCTCTCCTCCTCCCCACGCGCCCTCCCCGGACAGAAACTTACTAGCGAGCAAGCAACCGTGCAGGCTCTCCCGATCCTGGAAACTTACTCTCAGATACAGCACCCCACCAACCCGCCCTTTTCTTTTCCCCCCTCCCCGGGGTCCAGCTCCCTTCCCTGCCCTCCGCCTTAAGCAACTCCAAACTCTCCGCATCCAGC
>NW_008371309.1:0-208 GCF_000622305.1 Nannospalax galili
AAAAGGAAGGGTTCAGCCAAGGCCAACTGGAGCCAATCAGTATAGAAAAGTGAAGGCCAGAATCTAGCTGGGGGCATGGCATGTTCTGTAAAAGCAGTGGCCTCTGGAGAGCTATCCTCCTGCTGAAGAGCTGGCACGACCCTTTGCACAAATCCTCTGGCCCCCTGTGCTCAGAGGCTTCTTCTAGAGGGCTCAGGGTCAGGGGGTT
>NW_008371310.1:0-208 GCF_000622305.1 Nannospalax galili
AGATACTCCTGAAGTAAGCCCAGGAGTCAAGGGAGTAGAAAGGGAGGAGGACCTGGAGAGGATAGTGGCACTATTGAAGAGGAAATCAGAGGGTACTTTAACTGCAGGGGGAGAGAAGGGGGCAGAGCAGGGAAGAGAGATAAATAATTTAAAGGTAGTCTGAAAAAAACATATGGAAATGTATTAGTTTATAAGCCTCCTTAAAAAT
>NW_008371311.1:0-208 GCF_000622305.1 Nannospalax galili
GTGTGGCACTCGAAGGAAGGTGAAAAGAAGAAAAGAAAGAAGAAAGAAAGAGAAACGCATTGGGGCCAATCAGAGGAAGTTCAGGGTAAGTAAGACCCTAAATATGGGTAACGCAACTTTTAAGTTTGAAGGCTGGGCCTGAGAGATAAGTTTACATGTAGGGGATTGGATTTGTCAGATCCCGTAGCTCAAAAGGTTTGGGCAGAGG
>NW_008371312.1:0-208 GCF_000622305.1 Nannospalax galili
ACATTTCCAAACCAGCCCTTTATTCTCTGTGTGAGGTCATTCACACCAAAGGATGAGTGGAAACCACTGGGCTTGAAAATGTGGGCTGGTGAAGGTTTAATTTTGTGAATGGGGAGGGGCTGACAAACCGGCAGAACACATGTCCAGACGCTCATTAAAAAGCTCACTACTCACTGCCCATGGAAAGGCACATTTTGAGTAAGGTGAA
>NW_008371313.1:0-208 GCF_000622305.1 Nannospalax galili
CACAGGAGAAGAACTAACAGTCTCATCTTCTAGAACACACCCTGTCTTCCTCAGAGACCGCAGCCTAGTGTCAGATAGAGTGGTGAGTACCCGCAGTCCAGAGGGGGCATTTAACCTAGAGCTGGAAGATGGATTTGCATATGGGGAGTCAGCACTATCTTTATAAGTAGGAAGGTGGAAAGGGCTCTTCTTAGTTCTTCCTTGAATC
>NW_008371314.1:0-208 GCF_000622305.1 Nannospalax galili
CACACGTACACATACACATCTGCATACACGTGTGTGCCCATACATACATACACACACCTGGCACACACACATGCACACACAGACGTGTGCATTCACGCATATGTGCATGCACACACGTGCGTACACATAAAATGCACCCACACATGCACACATGAGTGTAAACACACTGAATGTTATTGTTATAGGGTTCTTTCTGGGCCACAGCAGG
>NW_008371315.1:0-208 GCF_000622305.1 Nannospalax galili
GCTGGGGGCCCTGGACTTAGCTGCTGCCACTTTGTGGTGTAGTGTATCCTCTCCCTGCTCTGACAGACTGTTTGCTTCCTGACTTCCCTTTGAGGTGTTTGTTTTCTTCCTGTACTGCTCCTCAATGCATGAACATAAAGCAAAATTCAGAGTCTTTTGCAAAGGACTCCCAGATTAAATTACACTAGAAAAACATGAACTCAAAAAC
>NW_008371316.1:0-208 GCF_000622305.1 Nannospalax galili
GGAATATTCTAGTATATGGAATATTCTAGGGCAGAGGCTGCAGTGTGAAGGATGATTAGTGGTAGGCTAATGGAACCAAAGGAAACTTTTTTTTGTTAAAATTAAAAAAAAGGGGGGGAGGATAAGTGATAACAGAACGAACCAATTACATAGATTCAAAGGAAATAGTATTCAGTGCTTTATTTTAACCATTGGAGACATGGTCATG
>NW_008371317.1:0-208 GCF_000622305.1 Nannospalax galili
AGCTGTGATTTAACTAATGATCTGAGATAACATCATCCAAGATTAGCCAATCGCAACTGTTCTCGTGAAATAAAGGTGAAGGTGCCCCCAGTGGGAAGCTGGGCTTCTCAGAACCGGAATCCAGGGGCAGGTGGTCTCCTTGGAGCCCGTCCAGGTGTCTTGTTAAAGGCACTGTGTGGTCAATGATGTCAAAGCCCAGGGAGGAAGC
>NW_008371318.1:0-207 GCF_000622305.1 Nannospalax galili
CGTGCAGAGGTTAGTGTCACCTGCCGCCTCTGACGTGCAGAGTGTCGTGTCATGTGCCCCCTCTTACATGTAGATGGTCTTGTCAGCTGCCGTCTCTGACGTGCACATGGTCGTGTCACCTGCCGAATCCCACGTGCAGAGGGTAGTGTTACCTGGCCCCTCTGACGTGCAGATGGTCGTGTCACCGGATGCCTCTGACATGCAGAT
>NW_008371319.1:0-208 GCF_000622305.1 Nannospalax galili
CTATTTTCCTGCATGCAGCCTGCATAGCACCCTCCAGTACTTTGAAAGTCATCTGGGAGGAAATTTCTTGTTAGTACCTATTTAATTCCTCATGTCCTTCTGACCAAAATGTGTGTGGTGTCTTCAGCAGTACCATCTAAGTAACAAGTTCTGTGGCAAACCAAGAGCAACAACAATAGCCTATATTGTTTAGGAGGGAGGGTCTACA
>NW_008371320.1:0-208 GCF_000622305.1 Nannospalax galili
GACTCAGCAGTTAAGAGCACTGGCTTCTCTTGCAGAGGACCTGGGTACAGTCCCCCACAACCACATGGTTGCTAACAACCATCCGTAACTCCAGTTCCAGGAGGTCTGATGTCCTCTTATGATCTCCGCAGACATTGCATGACACGAGTGCACTTATACACATGCAGGCAGTAACTCATACACATAAAATAAAAATAATAAATAATTT
>NW_008371321.1:0-208 GCF_000622305.1 Nannospalax galili
TCCTCTTTAACGGTGCTAATTCTTGTAACAGCTACTTCTGCTTTCTCAGCACCTGCTTTCTTACAACTCAAAACTCAGCCCTTTCCATGCCAAAAGGCACATTTTTCATTTTTTTCTGCTTCCCCTAGTGTGGTCTCATATTATGAAAATGTACAACAGCCATGAGTAGTAACCATGGTGTAGCACAATGCCATCATGTCTGTACATT
>NW_008371322.1:0-208 GCF_000622305.1 Nannospalax galili
AATATCCTACCACAAGGATAGAACTTCCCCAACCACCATGCCTCACCTACTATAATGGATTGATCATTATGATCCATCAACCAAAATAAATCTTTCTTTGAAGTTGCTTCAGTCATTTTTTTTTATTAAAATGACAAGAAAATAAACAAATCCAAGGTCTCAGCTGGACTCTTCACAGGCTGATAATTCAAGTACTCAAGACGGGGAA
>NW_008371323.1:0-208 GCF_000622305.1 Nannospalax galili
GGATAGTGGCAAGGAAAGTGTGTAAAAGGGAATGCCAATCAAGACTGGTGACTTGAGATTTAACTAGAACCAATGGGAAAAAGAGAGGACAGGAATGAACTCCTGAGGGTGGTTCAATGACCCATACCCACACCTGCACTCTCACACACACAGTAATAGTAAAAACATAATTAAAGAAGACATATACATATATTTATATATATATAAG
>NW_008371324.1:0-208 GCF_000622305.1 Nannospalax galili
GAAAGAAGCATTATCAAAAAATATCAAAGGCAAAGTCAGTCATATTTTGACCCTTCCCCTGCTGTGAGATACATTTCATTGCTGATTGGGGGTTGTTGAGGGGTTGTTTTCTCAGCAGAGAAAAGCATGAACGTCCTTGAAGGTCCCATTGTAGTTCCCATGAGAAACATCTTTCTTGATAACCTGGACAAGCCCAGAGCCCCTGGGG
>NW_008371325.1:0-208 GCF_000622305.1 Nannospalax galili
AAAACCCACATCCTAAGACACCTCTGAATGAAAATAGTTAGGTCCAGGAGTTGTCTTAGGGGAGATGATTCTGTCCTTCTACTATGTGGGTCCTGGTGATGGAACCCGGGTTTTCTGGCTTGGCCCTTTCACCTGCTGAGCTATCTCCCCAACTCCAGGCTTTACTCTTAATGGAATGCACAAAGCTCCCATCTCAATTCTGGCTCAT
>NW_008371326.1:0-208 GCF_000622305.1 Nannospalax galili
ACCCACATGGTGGCTAACAACCATCTTTAACTCCAGTTCCAGGGGATCCAGCGCCCTCTTCTGACCTCTGTGAGCACTGGACAACAGGGTGCACCTACCTATATGCAGGCATTACATGCATATACATAAAATAAAAAACCGGGCATGGTGGTGCCCACCTTTAATCCCAGCACTCGGGAGGCAGAACTCTGTGAGTTCAAGGCCAGCC
>NW_008371327.1:0-208 GCF_000622305.1 Nannospalax galili
ACTAAGTATCCCTATGCTAAGTGTACACTGTTCTCTGGTTTGTCAGAGCATTCACCTGTGTCTGCTGAAATGATTGTGGAAAAGCATAAATGGAGAATCACAGTAGTAGCTTTAAATCTGAGTAGTTTGTAAATTCTTTATTCCTGTTTCTTCTTTTTGTTCTCTATCACAAAAATAGGATAGGTTTATTTCTTAGTCCAGGGTCCAA
>NW_008371328.1:0-208 GCF_000622305.1 Nannospalax galili
TAAAGTAGCTGGAAACATTTCTTGGTGATTGGGGACATTCAGTTTAGTGTTTTAATAGAATTAGATGAAAATGTTCAACTTACAAGTTCTGGGATTTCTTAAGCTTAGCTGTTCACTTTTCGGCCAAGGAAGCTTAAGATGACTATTCTTAGTGAAGTCTTGGAAAAATGCGAGCTCAGCAGACTGTTGACGTTTGGACCTGAGACAT
>NW_008371329.1:0-208 GCF_000622305.1 Nannospalax galili
ATCTAAAATAAACATTTAGAGAACTGACAGACTACTTACAGGATCCCCAAAACTAACTTGAAATCTTTAAGCAACAAACTAGGATAGGTTCATAAATTTGCTTAAAAGTAAACTGAAATTTAAAGTATAAGAAAACATTGGCCATTTAAGGAGAAACCTTATTTCCTTCTCTGTCTTTATCATTTTTAAAGTTATTATGTAGGCCCTA
>NW_008371330.1:0-208 GCF_000622305.1 Nannospalax galili
AGTCCTGGTGTCCAACTCTCTTGTTTACAGCCAGGAATCTTGGCCCCAGTATAGCCAGATACCCTTCCCAAGGTCACACTGTGAGGCAGTTTTGTGCTTTCCAGGCATGGAAGTCATAAGAGATTTATGCAATGGCAGGGGCCCATTAGGAGACTTGCCAGTTGGCTTAGGAGTGTGGCTGGCATCTCCCAGAGGAAGCCTGGCATAG
>NW_008371331.1:0-208 GCF_000622305.1 Nannospalax galili
TCAAGGATTGTTTTAGAGTCATTAAAATCAGTGAAGCATGTGACATAAAATGGAGCACAATTTAATTTATTTTTTGTCCTCCTGGTCTTATATCCTACTATAGAATCATTTCACTGGGGTGGTATGATTGCTCATTCTGACAACTTGGGTTTGATTACTGGGACCCAAATGGTAGAAGGAGTGAAGCAATGCCAAATCATTTTCTTCT
>NW_008371332.1:0-208 GCF_000622305.1 Nannospalax galili
ATGCAGGCAAAACACTCATACACATAAAATAAAAATAAATTTAAAAAATTTAAAAAAGAAATAGATTGGTATGTAAAAATCACAGCAGGATGTCATGTTGAGGTTATATAAAGGCCATCTCTGCATTAATGTCTGCAGCACGGTACAGCAGCAACATCCAGGATTGCCTCAGAGACCCCACCCAGCCTTCCGTAGCACCAGGCAGGCA
>NW_008371333.1:0-208 GCF_000622305.1 Nannospalax galili
CTAAATTATTGCAACATCTAGAAGTGACTGAGAAGAGGTGGGATCAGCACCGTCAGAGGACCAGGAATGGAGACTCGCAACTCCTGCCAAAGGGTGACCTGAGAAAGCCTGACTTAGACTGTGTTCCAGCACAGGCCGTTTTTACGTCTCCATAGCCCTTAGCCCTCAGACCTGCCTCCAGGCTCAGGAACTCCCAGGGCCCGACTTC
>NW_008371334.1:0-208 GCF_000622305.1 Nannospalax galili
CACATGGGGTGATAGTGTTGGCACACTGGAGCATTAAGCTGTCACAGTGGAACAATGCGAAGTCATATTTTAACATTGTGATGGTACATTGGAGCATTTTGATGTCACAATGGGGGACTGTGAGGGTATATTGAACACCGTGTTTGCAAATGGAGTATGGTGACGACACAATGGATCATTTAAATGACACAATGGCACATTGTGGTGG
>NW_008371335.1:0-208 GCF_000622305.1 Nannospalax galili
GTGTGGGGCTAGAAAGGTGGCTCAGAGGTTAAGAGCACTGGCTCTTCCAGAGAACCAGAGTTTGATTCTCAGCAGCCACATGGCAGCTAACAACTATAACTCCAGTTCCAGGGAATCTAATACCCTCTTCCTGGACTGTGAGAGCAGCAGGCATACGCATGATATGCACACATACATGCAAAACACTCAAAACAGGTAAAATAAAAAT
>NW_008371336.1:0-208 GCF_000622305.1 Nannospalax galili
CAGAAAGAAATTCAATGAAAGTATAACTGTGGAAAAGTACAGCTACATCACAAAATTAAATAGAAATAAAAATGACATGATTCAATACTATCTTTCATTAATAAATTTAAATATTAACGGACTGAGCTCCTCAGTCAAAAGACACAGACTAGGTGTGTCTTTTTGTTGTCTGCAAGAAACCCATCTCATTTTCAAGGACAGACACTAT
>NW_008371337.1:0-208 GCF_000622305.1 Nannospalax galili
CCTGCTCCTTGTAAGCTGTAGATGGTCGTATCACCTGCCCCCTCTCACTTGTAGATCATCATGACATCAGCCCCTCTGCCGGAAGAAGGTCGTGTCACCTGCCACCTCTGACGTGCAGATGATAGTAGCTCCTGCCACCTCTGATGTAGAGTTGGTTATGTCACCTGCCCCCTCAGACGTGCAGATGGTCTTGTCACCTGTCTGTGCT
>NW_008371338.1:0-208 GCF_000622305.1 Nannospalax galili
CTCAGCCATGCTCCTGAATTTCAAATCACAACACACCACCACTCTATTGTTTCTGGTTTCCAGTATGCCATTAGCATGTAAATTAAGCAGATATCACCCGAGGCCAAAGAATAATAACGGCACAGTGGTTAGGGTGTAACCTCTGGAACCAGGATCTGGCAGATGGAGACCTGAGTGAACTTGTGTACAGTTCCCAACTGGGTTTCCT
>NW_008371339.1:0-208 GCF_000622305.1 Nannospalax galili
GACACCAGGACATTAGCAGACAATCTAAGATGAGTTAATAAATTTACTTTGGGTCCTTATCTTCTTCCCCATTGAAACCACTAACAGACAACCGCCAAGTGCCCAGCTAGGTTGATGACTAGGAAAGATGGAAAAGGTGGAATTCATTGTCTCCTACGTTTGCTATAGAGCAGAGATTTGAAGGGCAAAGGCATCAAATAGGACTGAG
>NW_008371340.1:0-208 GCF_000622305.1 Nannospalax galili
CAAAGTAAAAATCACTCAATTCACAGGAGGTTGTACTAGGATTTCCAAAGAAAGGTTTGATTTTATTGATTCAATCCATTTCTTTTTTTTATCCTTCCTATCCCCCAGTGTGACCACAAAATAAGTTACATATGCAACAGATGTGCTTCCTCATTTCCAGTCTTTACTGGGAACCACCCTCCTCTGCTCGGGTCATTACAGGTCCAAA
>NW_008371341.1:0-208 GCF_000622305.1 Nannospalax galili
ATGTCCCTCTGACTAAATTATTATAGACCTCAAAGTATGTCTGTTAAACACACGAGATTAGTTCCACCAGTCTGTATTTTTAATTACTTTGTGTTATGTAGATAAATCTTGGGCCAAGACCAGTTGTTTCGGATAAATCTTAGCTAGACACATATTTCTTGATCTGCTATGTATAATTTCTCAATAGATTGTAGGAGTAATATGGTTC
>NW_008371342.1:0-208 GCF_000622305.1 Nannospalax galili
CTTGTTAACAGGCAGAATTTGCTTATCTTATTTTTGGAGATCCCAGGAAAGACAGGCTGCTTCTTAGCAGAGTCTGTTTTCTGTGACTTTAAAGGCCAAGGTGCTTATCAGCTCAATATTTTTTTGTACAGGGGAGGGGCAGAGGGAGCCCAGAACAGATTGGTCTGAGAGTCTGCCTGGGTGGGGCCCTTGCAGGGCCAATGGGCAC
>NW_008371343.1:0-208 GCF_000622305.1 Nannospalax galili
TTTTTTTTTCTTTACTGTGGGTGGCTCCAAACGTGTTGATTTGCAAGCTCAGCCACATTTTACTGACCACACCTGCATAGCTCTGATGTTTGTCAGAATCAGAGAGGGGCCATGAAATACAGACAGATGAAAACACACGCAGCTATAGACAGAGCCTCTGACCCATCCTGGGACCAGCAATTCTGCTTCTTGATGCATGGCCTCACAG
>NW_008371344.1:0-208 GCF_000622305.1 Nannospalax galili
GCATCATGTTAAGATGTTAGGTGGGTGTGGTGCTGCATGCTTGTAATCTTGTCACTCCAGAGGCTGAGGCAAGAGGGTGGCTGTGAGTTAAAAGCCAGCCTGGGCTACCTAGTCAGGACCTAACTCAAAAAACAAACAAACAAACAAAAATACGTTACTGTCATGGTTTGGTGTGGCAAATAGGTGGCACATAACTACCTTTTAACTT
>NW_008371345.1:0-208 GCF_000622305.1 Nannospalax galili
TCAATTAATCAATATTCCCTCACAATCCCCCAATGTGCCACCACAATGCTCTAAACTGTCATCACAATTCTCCAATTTGACATCACAAGGCTCCAATGTGCCAATACTATGGTCCCATTTGCCATTATATTGTTCCAAAGTGCCATCACAATGTTATTATGTCTTCACAATGTTCCATTGTGCCATCACAATGCTCCATTGTGTCATT
>NW_008371346.1:0-208 GCF_000622305.1 Nannospalax galili
TTTCCTAGCTTTATGTCACTATCAATTTATTTAAAATCTTTTTTTCAAATATCTGCTGTCATCATCCAGACACTGTTCTTGAACTGAGAGTGTGACTTGCTAAAATCTAAATGCTTCCTCTTAATCCTCCAATTAGAATTCTTAAACAAACAACTGTATGAAAGATAACTATTTTTTAAAAAACGGGCTAGAGAGATGGCTCAGTGGT
>NW_008371347.1:0-208 GCF_000622305.1 Nannospalax galili
AAAAAAAAATCATTCCTAAAATTAATACTGATGATGGCTAATTACAATACTACTATAACAAAAAGGTACTTCATAAGAAACTAGTACACATCTAAGTAGTAATTAAAATCCTTAAATATTTTCTTATTCTAATTGTTCTTAACTCGACTTTATGTATTTTCTTGTGAACAGAATAAAATTTCTGAACCTCAATTTCAGAAAAAAAAAT
>NW_008371348.1:0-208 GCF_000622305.1 Nannospalax galili
TGGAGGGAGGGTCTTTAGGGTGCCATCTTGGGTCTGAAGCTGTGTGGTGCAAGGAAATGATGGCCCCAGTGTCTCGCCTGCCTGGATGCGAGAGGGGGGGATTTAGTGACCTGGGGAGAGACTGTGGGCAAAAGCTAACGGAGGCTGTGAGCAGGTTCAGAATAGATCTGGAATTGTGGGCTGAGCAGCACAGAGTTGAGTGCTGGGT
>NW_008371349.1:0-208 GCF_000622305.1 Nannospalax galili
GCCTCCAGTTGCCTTGCCGCAGTATTGGGGTCTCCAAATCCTTGATCACTGACGAGATGGGAATGGAAAGTGTCAGGAGTAACAGCCTCCACATCCTTTATTGTCCCTAAGGGAGAAACAGAGGAACCATCCTCAGGGGTGAAACACTCTCTGGGCGGGTTATCATCATGGTCCCCTTGTTGGGGCAAATATTTAATATCTCTCGCCA
>NW_008371350.1:0-208 GCF_000622305.1 Nannospalax galili
GGGGAGATAAGTAATACTGAATGCCTTTAGAAAAAGTTGTATGGAAATCTACCACTATAGAATCTCCTTGAAATATATACATATACATTATAAAATGACATTAAAATGAGTTATTCTATAATGGGGAGGTTGCCTTCATAGACATCATAGGATAATGAAAAAAAAATACCAGTGTCAGACAGGAGTGGACTCCTTCTCTAGGGGTTGT
>NW_008371351.1:0-208 GCF_000622305.1 Nannospalax galili
CCAACAAGCAAATGTCAGTCAGCTGTGCACACAACATGCACAGTCAGACACGGAAGGAAAGAGGTTGAGCGGAAAGGATATCAGTTATAAGAAAAAATGGTTGCCTTACAGGGAGACTCCTAGGAGAGCAGTCATCCACAAGACACACCAGCCTCGCGGTCAGCTGACACCACCAGGGGAGGCCACATCACTCTTTGCTCTTTCACCT
>NW_008371352.1:0-208 GCF_000622305.1 Nannospalax galili
GGGATCCGACACGGTGTCTTTTCTGACTTCCAAGGGCATTGCATGACACAGATGCACTTACATGCATGTAGGTAGTACACTCATACACCCAAAATAAAAATAATAAATAAAATATTTTTTAAAACCCTGGGAGGCCAGGCATGGTGGTACAGGCCTTTAATCCCATCAGGCAGAGGCAGGTGGATCTCTGGGAGTTCAAGGCCAGCCT
>NW_008371353.1:0-208 GCF_000622305.1 Nannospalax galili
TTCTTTCTTTCTTTCTTTCTTTCCTTTCTTTCTTTCTGTTTCTTTCTTTCTTTCTCTTTCTTTCTTCTTTCTTTCTTTCTTCCTTTCTTCCTTTTTCTTTTTTAATTTTTAACAGAAGTACACCACACTGTGACTTAAAAAAGGATAATAGCCAGGCAGGTGGCACACACCTTTAATCCCAGCACTTGGGAGGCAGAGGCAGGCAGAT
>NW_008371354.1:0-208 GCF_000622305.1 Nannospalax galili
CCTGTCAGAGACAAAGAAAAGGAAGAGGCGGAAATGACACCCAAAGCCACAGCGGATCATGTGGAAAGAGATCCATGATCTAGTGGAGACTGCTCGCCACAGAGGCCTCCCCCCCAAGCTTCTTTCTCTGTCATCCTCATGGCCGTTTTTACCCTGTTTAACAGCAATGCTTCAGCCAGCCCCACTCTCCCTAATACTATGTTCTGGA
>NW_008371355.1:0-207 GCF_000622305.1 Nannospalax galili
CAGCCATCCTGGAACTCACTATGTAGACCAGGCTGGCCTAGAACTCACAGATATTTGCCTGCCTCTGCCACTCTAGTCCTGGGAATACGGGCGTGCACCACCACGCCCGACTTTTATACATCCCAAGGAACTAGCAGTCACATGGGATATTGCAGACACATACAAAGATTTAGAGTACAAAGAAACAAGACATTTAGTCTGTTAGTT
>NW_008371356.1:0-208 GCF_000622305.1 Nannospalax galili
TAGTGGTATGTTCCTATCAACCTAATGTTGGAGAACCTGAAACAAGAGGATCGCTGGAGGTTACTGGCCAGCTAGGCTGGCCAAATCCATGGGCTGCAGGTGCACTGAGGAGCCCTGACTCAAAAAAGTTAGTGAAAAGCAATGGAAGACACCCAACATCAGCCTCTGGCTTTGACACACCTACACACACACACACACACACACACAC
>NW_008371357.1:0-208 GCF_000622305.1 Nannospalax galili
GGCCTCCAGGGTTGTCCTAGCAGCCCTTCCTGATAATACAACCAGAACCTACTCTGACACCCCAGAGAGATCCTGACCCTGCAGTAAAGCTCTGACATCAAGTAGAACAGATTTTCTTTGTTCAAAGAGAAGGAAACTTGCCTCCTCCAAAGTCCAGGCTGAGAGCCCCAGGATCATCTTTCTGAAGGCAGCTTCCAAATTAGCCCTC
>NW_008371358.1:0-208 GCF_000622305.1 Nannospalax galili
ACCGGCTCACGCCCAGTCTTCTCCGTCCCCGTCCCCCTCGCCCAGGCCTGCATTTCCACTACGCACCCACGTAAGCTGTTGCTGCTGTCTCTGCTGCATGTACCGGAGGAACCCCGCCACCGCCACTGCATGTTTCGGAGGGTTGCCGCCGCCGCCGCTCCATGTTCCGGACGTCGACCACCGGCGCCGCACGGTCCGGAGGGCTGCT
>NW_008371359.1:0-208 GCF_000622305.1 Nannospalax galili
AACAACCTCTAACATTTGTACTGGTCTTCTCCTCAACAGATCATAATGATATACTGCCAAGAGAGGAAATTCAAATTCCATTTTCTCCCATTATCTTACAAAGCATTTTACTTCTGCTAACTTTAATTAAGTTCAAATCCGTTTCACTTACATTACAAATTAAAAGTAATTAAATTTGTTGCTAAATCCTATCAAGAAACTCTTCTAT
>NW_008371360.1:0-208 GCF_000622305.1 Nannospalax galili
CAACCTCTCCATCAGGATCCTCCCATTTATAGAAGATTTTAGTGATGAATGGTCGGGAGGGGCCCCCTACTCCCATCATTTGGGGTCCTGGTGTTAATTCCCAGTGTGGGGGAACTCCAGAGCACCTTAAGATGGTTTTATCAGCCCCGGTGTCAAAGAGGCATTTGAAAGGTTTGTTGTCTATTTTTATGGTTAATTTTGGATGGGT
>NW_008371361.1:0-208 GCF_000622305.1 Nannospalax galili
AAAAAAAAATTCTGTGAAGAGTGCCCTTAGAATTTTGATGAGGATTACATTAACTCTGTAGAATGCTTGGAAGTGTAGGTATTTTCATAGTATTAATTCTTCCAATCCATGAGCATGGGAGAACTTTACATTTTCTAGAACCACCTTCAATTTCTTCAGTACTTTCATTGTCTTTCACTTCCTTAATTTATTCTAAGAATTGTGGGGT
>NW_008371362.1:0-208 GCF_000622305.1 Nannospalax galili
AATTGTTTTTAAAGAACAAGTTTCATTAATTTTTAAAATTAAGGTGTTTTTGTAAAGGGTGTCTGGAGATGCAGCTTAGTGGTCAAGCACTTGCCTAGCTCGGACTAAACCCTCAGTTCAATCCTCAGTGCTGGGGAAAGAAAGAAAAAGGAACTTCTTCCCCATTTATCCAACCACCATCTTCCTTTTACTTTATTCTAAATGGGTA
>NW_008371363.1:0-208 GCF_000622305.1 Nannospalax galili
TGTGAGGAAACAGTCCATTGAAGGAAAGGACGTGGGAGGTGGTGCAGACGTAAGTGTGTGAGGCACAGTCACATCATGGAGGCGTTCCAGAGCACAGCCTTCCACCACAGCTGGCCAGGCCATGGAATGGCGTTAGGGGCCTGGTCACGGTTTGTTCGTGAAGGAAGCTGGTGGGTATTCCCAGCACCCATCAGGACTTAAATCTGGA
>NW_008371364.1:0-208 GCF_000622305.1 Nannospalax galili
CCCAGCACCCACATGGCAGTTAACAACTGTGCATAACTCCAGTCCCAGGGGATCCCATAGCTTCTTCTGACCTCTGTGGGCATTTTACGACACAGGTACACTTACCTACATGCAGGCAATTCACACATTTACATAAAGTAAAAATAATAAATAATTTAAAAAAAACTAAATCTACCTTATGTTCCAGTTGTACCACTCCTTGGTATAT
>NW_008371365.1:0-208 GCF_000622305.1 Nannospalax galili
TGTGAGGAAACAGTCCATTGAAGGAAAGGACGTGGGAGGTGGTGCAGACGTGAGTGTGTGAGGCACAGTCACATCATGAAGGCGTTCCAGAGCACAGCCTTCCACCACAGCTGGCCAGGCCATGGAATGGTGTTAGGGGCCTGGTCACGGTTTGTTTGTGAAGGAAGCTGGTGGGTATTCCCAGCACCCATCAGGACTTAAATCTGGA
>NW_008371366.1:0-208 GCF_000622305.1 Nannospalax galili
GATTTGGAGCAATGGAGCTGGAACTGACCTGGAAGTCACCTCCCTTGAAGGCAGCTCTCATAGTTTTCATGAGCACTATGCAAGCTGCTAAGGGAGAACATCAATCAGTGGTTCAATCCCAGCTTCAAAGCCTAATAACCACATCACATCAATGGCTGGCACAGCAAACAACGTTGGTGCAGTAGTGGCACTTTTATCTTGGGGGTAA
>NW_008371367.1:0-208 GCF_000622305.1 Nannospalax galili
GCTTTGAGCTTGATATGTAGCTTAGGATGGCCTTGAAATTCTGATCCTCCTCCCTCCAGCTCCCAAGTGCTGGGGTTACAGGCATGCACCACCACAACTGATTTATGCAGTGTTGGAGATAGAACTCAGGGCCTTGTGACTGCTGGGCAAACACTCTACCAACTGAGCTCTATGCCCCAACTCCAGTGGAGAATATATATATATATAT
>NW_008371368.1:0-208 GCF_000622305.1 Nannospalax galili
TGTGCATGTGTACACACATCTTTCTAAATTAACAGATAAAGGAAAGTGACTGTGCATGCATTTGTAGGAGATATGTAAAATAAAATCTAAACATGCTAATCAGAACATGCCATTTTACATTGCTGTATTTGGACAGAAACTTATCCAAAGCTGAATCATGAAAGGTTGGAAAATATTTACTCATTGGTAAACCAGAAGTTGTTAAAAT
>NW_008371369.1:0-208 GCF_000622305.1 Nannospalax galili
CAACACCCACGCAGCTCACAACCACCTATAACTCCAGTTCCAGTGGATCCAACACCTTCTTCTGACCTCCATGGGCACTGGCACTCACGTGTATATTCACATGCAGACACACACACATAACTTAAAATAAGTATTTTAAATATCTAAGTGAAATCGTGACAGCCTTTATGTTTTAAGTAGCTCATATTTCCTTAGATCATCATAAAAC
>NW_008371370.1:0-208 GCF_000622305.1 Nannospalax galili
TTCTCTACTGTGGCTTTTTACACAGGCTGCCATCAGAAGGTAACACCCACATTAAGGGTGTGTCTTCCATTATCGGATGATCCAATCAAGAAGATCTCTCTCATTTCAGTTTATCCCAGATTTGGTCAAGCTGCCACCCAGGATTAGCCATCACAGAGGTTAAGAACACTGGTTGTTCTTGCAGAAGACCTGGGTTTGGATCCCAGCA
>NW_008371371.1:0-208 GCF_000622305.1 Nannospalax galili
CTGCCTCCCAAGTGCTGGGACTACAGGCGTGTGCCACCATGCCCGGCTTCTCCATTTGATTTTCAAAAGGAATATTGTTGAAATCAGAAAGGAGTATATGTTGCAGCAGATATAACCTGAGCACATGATGCAATTTTGAAGGTCCCAACATTTAGAAAAGCTTCAGAACTCTGAAGGATTTCTAGTCTAGTCATAATTGAGACTTCAC
>NW_008371372.1:0-208 GCF_000622305.1 Nannospalax galili
CCATACCATTGCTCTAGGAGCTCCTCCTTCTCCATTTCTGTGCCATCAACTCTGTACCCACCTGGACACATGTTTCTGGAAGCAGTTCTCATTTCAGATCTGTCCATCTGCTTCCCCTTAATAGATAGTTTGGTTTTTAAGCATCTCCATTCAGATAAAAAAAAAATTCATCCATTCATTCAAATAATACATAACATTTGAAAATTAT
>NW_008371373.1:0-208 GCF_000622305.1 Nannospalax galili
CTCGGGGCACCAGCTACTAGCATGGCGCCAGTCCCCTGCGCGCACCCTGGAAGCGGCGGCGGGTCCCGCGGCATGTCTGCTCTGCATCTCTGGCGGGTCCCTGCTTCTCTGCCACTTCTCCACTGTGGGTCCCTCTGCTACCGGGGCTGGCCCGTTCGGGTACCGCCCCAATTTCACCCGTGCACTTCCTCAAGATGCGAAATCCACC
>NW_008371374.1:0-208 GCF_000622305.1 Nannospalax galili
AATCTCTTCAACAATGGTTTTCAAAGCCACAGTGCAAAGTGGCAGCTCAGCATCACCTGGGGACTTCTTAGAAATGTGTATACTTGGGTACATGACTAGTCACCATGAGCCAGAAACCCCTATTCACTTTTTGACCTTGACGTGATGCTCAGGCACACTAAAGTCTGAGAATCATTGATTTAAATAAACACAAGAATTTTGCTGCCCT
>NW_008371375.1:0-208 GCF_000622305.1 Nannospalax galili
TAATGGCTGGCTGGCCCTGAGCCTAGAAGGGTTTTGGGGAGTATTAGATTGTCATTATGGGCCTCATAAATGGGTTGGCTCCTTCTGTTTTCTCCCCTGGAATGACCCCCAGCTCTTCCTCTGAAAGCCCCTGCCAGACAGCTGTATGGTGTTTACTGATGGGGGCTGGAATGGTGCCACTGTAGTGATCTATTCCAAGAAAAATGCC
>NW_008371376.1:0-208 GCF_000622305.1 Nannospalax galili
CCATGAGTCCTTTGTCTGAGACCCTTTCGGGTGTTTAGGGATTCACAGAGTGAAAACTGGGATTGTCTTTTAGTATACATAGAGTTTTGAACATAGATTTGGACTGTTTGAAGTGCGTGTCTTTTCACAGAGCAATATACAGTGATGACATTTCATGTCGGGAATGAGCAGTCACGCACCATCACTGTAAAGATTGCAGGTAGTTTTC
>NW_008371377.1:0-208 GCF_000622305.1 Nannospalax galili
GCTCCTCTCTCTGCTCCAGGGTCCTCCAGGGCTTCCCAGGTTGCTGTGGCTACTTATCTAGAGCCACAATCAGTTCTCTTGTTTCTCTAGCTTTTTTTTAATGACAGATTAATTGCCAATTGTATTTTTTTTGTCTTTTGTAAACCTTATACTATTGCTTAAAAATTGTATTGTTTAAGTATTTTTATCTATTCTTTTTGTATATAAA
>NW_008371378.1:0-208 GCF_000622305.1 Nannospalax galili
TCTCCCCACTCTCCAGCCCTCCACTCCAGAAATTGCCACTAGCTGTTACTAGCTGATGGTTTCTCTTTGGTTCTTGTCTGCTCATAAAAAAGAATTCAGCCAAGAGACACAATTTAAGGAGAAATTTATTTAGCAAAGTAAAGAAAGAGTTAGTGTGTTCCAGTTTTGGCAGCCCCTTAGATTCTGTGATGTGCATTTTTAGAAGGCT
>NW_008371379.1:0-208 GCF_000622305.1 Nannospalax galili
CTAAGCATAGCCATAAACCTAGGCCTAACCCTAGCCTTAGCCCTAATGCTTGCCCTAGACCTGCCCCTAGCACTAGGCCTAACACTGTCACTAAACTGAACCCTCATCGTACTCCTAGGCATTGCTGTAGCCCTACCCTTATTCTAAACCTGACCCTAACCCTAAGAATAAATCTAGTCCTAACTGAAGTCCTAGTCCAGGCCTTATC
>NW_008371380.1:0-208 GCF_000622305.1 Nannospalax galili
GCACACACAGGCTCTGGCAATCCAGCCCACACAGGCTCCTCTGGTAATAAAGCCCACACAGGCTCCTCTGGTAATACAGCACACAGGGTCTAGTAATACACCACACACAGGCTCTGGTAATACATCTCACACAGGCTCTGGTAATACAGCACACACAGGCCTTGGTAATACAACTCACACAGGCCCTGGTAATACAGCACACACAGGC
>NW_008371381.1:0-208 GCF_000622305.1 Nannospalax galili
TTATGTGTATGTGTGCATGTCTATATGTGTGTTTGTGTGTGATTGTGTGCATGTCTGTGTGTTTGTATGATTGTGTGTCTCTGTGTATGTCTGTGTGTCTGTGTATGTGTACATGTCTGTACATGTGTGCTTGTCTGTGTGTATGTGTGTTCTCACCATACACTATATTTTCCTTTGTTTTGTTTTTGAGGCAGTGTCTCCTGTAGCC
>NW_008371382.1:0-208 GCF_000622305.1 Nannospalax galili
ACACAAGGATGTTGAAAGGCCAAAGTAAAACCTTGTGAAGTGCCCCAAATTCGAGTGCCCAAATCCCAGGTTATGGGGATAGGGCTTAGCATTTTTTACAAAAGATACCTTTATATGAATGTTTTGCCTGCATGGATGTATGTGCTCCAAGTACCTATGGAGGCCAGAAGAGGGTGTAGGATTCCCCAGAACTAAAGAGCCACCATGT
>NW_008371383.1:0-208 GCF_000622305.1 Nannospalax galili
CATGTCACCTGCCTCCTCTGAAGGGCAGAGGGTCGTGTCACCTGACTCTCTTATGAGCAGGCGGTCATCTCACCTGCTGCCTCTAACGTGCTCATGGTTGTGTCTCCTGCCCCGTCTGATGTGCACATGGTCGTATCACCTGCCCGCTCTGATGTACAGATGGTCATGTCACCTGCCGCCTCTTACGTGCAGATGGTCGTGTCACCTG
>NW_008371384.1:0-208 GCF_000622305.1 Nannospalax galili
TTTTTTTTTTTTTGACAGCATCTCCTGTAGCCCCAGCTAGCCTAGAACGTACTGTATAGACCAGGCTGGCCTCAATCACTCAGAGATCGCCCTGCTTCTGCATCACAAGTGTTAGGATTAAAGACGTACACACCATGCCTGGTATAATCATTTGAGACTTCTGTATGTGTGCATGCACATATATGTGTACACATGTCTAGGGAGGCCA
>NW_008371385.1:0-208 GCF_000622305.1 Nannospalax galili
TTGACGACTGATCTCCCCTGCACTGGCCTAGGTTGAACAGCCTATGCCACAAGGACAGATGGGTGGTTATACAACTCATCTGTGATGCTTCAGAAGAACTGAGACTGACATTATTTGCTCCCATGTCCCATACCTTCAAGAGCCATTGAGGTGAGGGGCCCTTTGATAGCTTGTTTATAAGTCTTTCCTACTTTTAACAGCTTCAGCA
>NW_008371386.1:0-208 GCF_000622305.1 Nannospalax galili
CAGTTGAGCTGAAGTACGTGCCACAGTCATACATCCAAGCTTTCTATCCCCTGCCCCTTGTGAATTGCTCAATTATGTCTATTTTTCTATTGGGTCCTATTATTTTTATCAAATTATTAAAGTTTTTATGGGTTGCCTAGAAAATTATTTCTATTACATATGCTATAGTCACCTTCTATCCATTTAATTTTATATCTCTTATCATGTA
>NW_008371387.1:0-208 GCF_000622305.1 Nannospalax galili
TTAAGAAAACATTTCAACCCTATGCCAGAACTGTTATGTTTTCTGACACAAGAAAAAGCATGCAGCTCTAATCCCAGGGCCATTTGATCTTAACCAAGACATACTTAACCTCGCCAAGCTAATACTGCATATATAAACACAGATGTGCAGGAGATAACTTCTAAGGTCTAAAAGTCAGAGATTCTGAACATGTCTTTGAAGATCCCTA
>NW_008371388.1:0-208 GCF_000622305.1 Nannospalax galili
GTATAAAACATTTAGAAAATATTAAAAATATGGAAAAGAATCTCAGAAGTTACCAGAGGAAACAAATGACTAAAAGTCAAGGGTCTGATTTAGCTCAGGCTTCTTATCAGCAACTCTGCAAAGGATGTGTAGTGATTTTTTAAAAGCATTTCAAATGCATTTCTGTAGATGTAGCCAAATTAATATTCAAAGTGAAGATGAACTAAAG
>NW_008371389.1:0-208 GCF_000622305.1 Nannospalax galili
CCCAGAATTCATCTCCAGCTCTGAAGATGAGTTAACATATTAAATCAAACTATAACCAACTGGAGTTCAATTTTCTCAAACCATTCTCAGGCCTTCAGAGGTCTGAAAGCAATACAAACTAGACAGAGAATGTCAAAACCAAAACACATCCAAAGCAAGCAAACCAAAGAGATACTCTAAAACAAACACTATGAAAGCAAACCCAAAC
>NW_008371390.1:0-208 GCF_000622305.1 Nannospalax galili
ATAATAATAATAATAATAAAATTCTGAAGATTGCTCAGTTGATCAAGTACTTGTGTGACCACAATAACCTGAGTTTAATCCCTAGTACCCAAGTAAAAAAGCCTGGCATGTACAGACATATCTGTAATAACAGAGCTGGAGAAGCACAGGTAGGAAAGTACTTTGAACTTGTTGGCCAGTTATTCTAGGTCAATCTTTGAACTTTAGG
>NW_008371391.1:0-208 GCF_000622305.1 Nannospalax galili
AAAACAACCAAGGCATGTGAAGTATACAAACAGAAACAGACTTAAACTCAAGAAAGGAAGGCTGAGTCTCACACCAGAATCAGAAACAGCAAAAAAAATCCACATGCCAAAATCACAACGAAAAAATAATATGAAAAACCCAAATGATGTGTCCCACCAAACACCAACAGTCCTATAGAGAAGTTCTAGAGAACCCTCTAGAGATAAC
>NW_008371392.1:0-208 GCF_000622305.1 Nannospalax galili
TGGGACATTGTGATGGCACATAGGGGCATTGTGATGACACATTGGTTCACTGCTCTGGTACACTGAGCATTGGAATGGCCCATTTGAGCATTGTGATGACACATTGTAGGAAACTGATGGCACATTGAGCATTGTGATGACACACTGGGGCACTGTCATGGCACAGTGAGCACTGTGATGTCACATTGGAGCATTGTGATGACACACT
>NW_008371393.1:0-208 GCF_000622305.1 Nannospalax galili
CAGTCCACTCTAATATTTCTTTGAAATACATGTTTTCATCTGTTATATAAACTTCTGCTTAATTTATCTCATTTCTCCAGTGAAGTCCTTCAAGAACACAAGAACAGAGGAGAAAATTTCCACCAGTAATAGGACGAGGCTGTGATCATCTGAAAAAACGAAATCTCATAGCCCTGTCCTCTAAGATTCATAGGAGTCAAATAACCTG
>NW_008371394.1:0-208 GCF_000622305.1 Nannospalax galili
ATTGAGCATGGTTACAAAACAGTGGATCATTGTAATGTCAAATATGTGCATCTTGATTTCACAATGAGCACTGTGATGTCACAAGTGAGCATTGTGAAGTCATGTTGTAACATTTGAATGCACATTGGAACAATATAATGGCACAGGAGGTGATAATGTAGGCACAATGGGGCATTGTGATTTCACAGTGGAACCTTGTGAAGTCATA
>NW_008371395.1:0-208 GCF_000622305.1 Nannospalax galili
GTGTGGCAATGATGCACACCACTAAAATCATGGGTGAATCATCCTTCGTGAAGGACTGCAGTCATGTCCCCATGTCAATTTTGTTTCTTCTGCAATCCTTTGCTTTCCTTGGGGGGTGAAGGATCACTATTGAAAATTGCATTTGCCTCATTAAAAAGATGAGCACTTTAGATAAATTCAAAGTCACTTAGTTTCTCTCTCACACCAT
>NW_008371396.1:0-208 GCF_000622305.1 Nannospalax galili
CAAATAAATTTCTCTATCCTCATGAATATAGACCAGATAATATAAACTTAGACTTGTTTTTCAATATTTATATTATCATGTATATGCACTGCTAAAATATTTAATATACCCCTTGGTTTGTTAAGAAAAGAAATGAATTTAGAAAAATATAAATCACTTAAATAAACACATTTGTAGTAGAGAAGTATCAAGGATATTTGGTGTTAGA
>NW_008371397.1:0-208 GCF_000622305.1 Nannospalax galili
CACCACCTGTGTACTGGCAGCCTGCTGGAACCATCCAGCTCATATAGTTCGCTTTATGCTTGAACCCATGGCCCTTTCGGTTCCAGTCACCAATGCAACCCACTTCCATGCTGTCACCCTTATAGATCAGACAGCCTTGTTACAAGCCCCCCCCCTGCTTAAAACGGGATTTCAGGGTCACTGCTGCTCTCATCTCAGCCATCATCCT
>NW_008371398.1:0-208 GCF_000622305.1 Nannospalax galili
CTGTGTCTTAATAATTCTCCTCTCTCCTACATATTTTTTCTCATTGCTACTGACTGACCTGAGCATTTATTTGTTTTTCCTTGCTTCCACTATAGTAAGGATCCCCTGCTAGGTTTTCTTGACCCTCAAGGTAGGTTGTTTGTTTTTTTTTTTTTTCCCACTTCCTACTCAGTGACAAATAATTTGTTCCCATACTGTGTCTTCTTGA
>NW_008371399.1:0-208 GCF_000622305.1 Nannospalax galili
ATGTATTTAATAACACATTGGTGAATTGTGATAACACAATGAGCATTGTGAAGGCACAATGGCATATTGTGCAGTCGTAAGGTTCCATTGTGATGGCACATTGGAGCAATATAATGGCTCATGTGGATATACTGTTGGCACATTGATCCTGTGATGCCATTTTGGAAAATTTTGATGTGACATTGGAGCATTGTGATGTCAAATTGTG
>NW_008371400.1:0-208 GCF_000622305.1 Nannospalax galili
GACCATCTGCTCGTCAGAGGGGGCAGGTGACATGACCGTCTTTATGGCAGAGAGGACAGGTGACACAACCATCTGCATATCAAGGAGGGGAGGTTACAAACCATGTGCACAACTGAGAGGGCAGGTGACACAACCATGTGCACATAAAAGAGGGCATGTGACACGACCATGTGCACCTCAGAGGACGAGTGACACGACCATGTTCACG
>NW_008371401.1:0-208 GCF_000622305.1 Nannospalax galili
TTCTTCATCCTCTGTTGCTTGAGAAAACTTCCCTGATAAGAGGTGAGAGATAAATTAATATTCTCTATACCATTGTTCCACTATATTCCATGAAGCTTAGTTGTAGAGTTCCATTGTAGATTTGTCACTTAGGTAAGGTCATCTCACAGACACAGAGTCTCTGTGAGTGACCAGTTGTTGAACTCTAGACTCTGTCTGTTGCAAAAGA
>NW_008371402.1:0-208 GCF_000622305.1 Nannospalax galili
ACATAAGGAAATTGACTGAAAGGATAGAAGGCATATTTGTATCTGTTACTTTTTATCTCTCTATCTATCTATCTATCTATCATCTATCTATCTATCTATTATTTATTCATTCATTTTGAGTTCTGGGTGTTCCAATGTAAGTATCATTTGTTCCCTGTGAGGATGTTTCCAGATTTAACTGAGGAGGAAAGACAAGCCCTGCATGTAG
>NW_008371403.1:0-208 GCF_000622305.1 Nannospalax galili
TCTCTCTTTTTTTTTTCAGAGATAAGAGCCTTCAGAGGCTACCCATGCTCCAGTAGATGCCACTCCACCCTTCACATGTACACACAGGCAATACAGGCAGCACTAAATGGACTAGGTGGGTTTTAAATTTAAAGCAGAGGTAGAGCACACGAAGGAGGGGGGATTGGGGGTGGACTACATCCAAACACATTATCTGCATGCATGAATA
>NW_008371404.1:0-208 GCF_000622305.1 Nannospalax galili
GCAAAGCAAGCTCTTGAGTAAGACAGCAATGCACATTAGTGTTAGAAATGTCATCTGTTTCTCCCGAAAGGATTTGAAGCAATTTACAATTTTAAAAACACAAATTAATCTGGACAAAAATCAAAGAGAAAAATACGTTTCAGAAAGTAAACTCAACTCAGAAGAAAGATGCTTCAGTAGATAACTAGGCTGGGCTAATTATCACCAC
>NW_008371405.1:0-208 GCF_000622305.1 Nannospalax galili
GAGTTTGTGTAGTTACTAGGGCTTCTTCCAGTGTTGATTTTAAGCTTTATGCCAGGTTTTGTTTTATGTGTATTAATATATTTATTCCTCAGGATTACATGAGCAAGGAAAGCAAACACTCACATTTTTGCAGATAAGGAAACAGATAAAATAGTAGTTTGTGGCCACTCAGCTGGTAAAGGGTGGAGTCAGGATTTGAATTTAGATT
>NW_008371406.1:0-208 GCF_000622305.1 Nannospalax galili
TTGAGACAGGGTCTCCCTGTAGCCCCTGCTGTCCTGGAACTCACTATCTAGGTGAGGCTGTCCTTGAACTCACAGAGATACACCTGCCTCTGCCTCGTGAGTGCTGGGATTAAAGACATGCACCTCCACACCCGCTGAATTACGAGGCCTTTTTGATACAGGGTCTCCCTGTAGCCCCACGAAGCCTGGAATGCACCATGTAGATCAG
>NW_008371407.1:0-208 GCF_000622305.1 Nannospalax galili
ACAGAAGCCCCCTTTGCCATATGTGGAGACACAGATGGGTGCTGTGAGGCTAGCCTGTGTCCTCAACACAGTCTCCCAGGGTTGGCACAGTCCTCATCTCCAGCCTGCAGCGTGGGAGGGAGATAGCGTCCATGGAATCGGCTCCAGCACCACCGAATGATGGAAGTTCGCACATCACGTCTAACCTCGTTCAGGTGCCTCAGTAGCT
>NW_008371408.1:0-208 GCF_000622305.1 Nannospalax galili
CTTCCATTACCCTCACTTGTCTTCTTCCTCTTCCCAACTAGTTGCTTCTATGTTCATGTCCTTTTCTTTGTGTCTGTGACCCAGTGAGTTTCATTAGGATTGATTCCAGGAGGAAGGGTGGGAGTTATTTACAGGAGCATGGGAAGAGGACTACATTTTTCACCTTTTTATTGAGCTTTTTAAATTTCACACATTTCCCACTCAAATC
>NW_008371409.1:0-208 GCF_000622305.1 Nannospalax galili
GTGTAAGAAAGGATGCTGAGCAAGCCAGATCAAGCCAGCCAGGAGGCAGCATTCTGCCATGGTTTCTGTTTCAAGGTCCTGCCTTGAATTCCTTCTTCATTTCCCTGGATGGTGGACTGCAGCATGCTAAAATAAACCATTTCTTCTCCCAAGTTGTTCTTGTTCGGTGCTTTAACACATCAACAGAGAAGTAAAGTAGGTCAGGAAT
>NW_008371410.1:0-208 GCF_000622305.1 Nannospalax galili
AATTTGGGAAGATTGTTAGGTGGAGGTCGGATTCAGGACTCTCAGGCAGCCAGGGATGAAGGCTGGTCTCAGGTATGCAAAGGCCGGGTGGGAAAGGGGACAGGTTTTGAGGGCTTCAGGGGACTAGACTGAGGAATTAGGTTGGTCTGGATGCAGAGGATCAGGAAGCAGTGGAGAGTCTGGGCCAAGAGGGTAGTCCAGAGGTCTG
>NW_008371411.1:0-208 GCF_000622305.1 Nannospalax galili
AAATAAATTGAAGGACACAATTTACACTCTCTAATTTATAGTAAGATCTTTAACTTAAATGTGTTGTGTAAGCAAGGGAGAGAGAGTAGGAGGGAGAGAAAAGGTTGTATGTGGAAGTGAAGGAGGGAGAAAAAAGGAGGGAGGGAGGAAAGAGAAAGAGGAAAGGAACAAGATCAAATCAGCCAAAATATGAAAAGTAGATGAATCT
>NW_008371412.1:0-208 GCF_000622305.1 Nannospalax galili
GTGACCCCTGAGGAACAGATCCTCAAATGACCTTAAGAATAAAAATAAATTCATTTATTTGGGCCAACTGTATGGTCTTAAACACACAATAGGAAAGTATAACCAAAGATTAAAGTGATCAGTGTATTACTTTAAGAGTTCAAGAGATTACACTTCCCAGACATTAGGCTTAAATCCACATAAAATATTATTTAGACAATTATTTCTC
>NW_008371413.1:0-208 GCF_000622305.1 Nannospalax galili
GTGTAAGAAAGGATGCTGAGCAAGCCAGATCAAGCCAGCCAGGAGGCAGCAATCTGCCATGGTTTCTGTTTCAAGGTCCTGCCTTGAATTCCTTCTTCATTTCTCTGGATGATGGACTGCAGCATGCTAAAATAAACCATTTCTTCTCCCAAGTTGCTCTTGTTCGGTGCTTTAACACATCAACAGAGAAGTAAAGTAGGTCAGGAAT
>NW_008371414.1:0-208 GCF_000622305.1 Nannospalax galili
CCCACCCATCCATCCACTTTTCCATTCATCCACTTATCCATCTACTCATCCACTCCTCCATTTGGAAACCATCCACCCACTCATCTGTCCCACTATTTGCCATGAGTGCAGAGATGCATCCCATAGGGAAGGTAGACAGAAGGCCACTGTGTGTAATTTATTCCTACCTAGGAAGGGTGTCAGGTTGAGCTCAGGACAGCCTCACTGG
>NW_008371415.1:0-208 GCF_000622305.1 Nannospalax galili
TAAAGGAGCTGCCACATTCGTGGCATTTCTAGGGATTCTATCCAGTAGGCATTCACTGATGTATCTGAATGTTGACATATGAGTAAAAGACTTGTCATATTTTTCACATTGTTGGGTTTCCCTCCAAGACGTATTCGCTGGTGTACTCTAGCACTGGATTTCTGATTAAAGGACTTGTCACATGCTGCACATTTGTAGGGTTTTTTGT
>NW_008371416.1:0-208 GCF_000622305.1 Nannospalax galili
TGTCACAATGGAACATTTTGAAGTCATATTGTAACGTTGTGATGGCACCATAGAACGTTGTAATGTCATTTGGGGGTATGTGAGGGGACATTGAGCACCGTGTTTGCGTACTGAGCATGGTGACAACACAATGGTTCATTGTAATGAAAAAATGGTGCATTGTGATGGCAAACTGAGCCTTGTGGTGGCACAACGGAACATTGTGAAA
>NW_008371417.1:0-208 GCF_000622305.1 Nannospalax galili
CCTGGGTAAAAGGGGCAGTGGGATCATACTGAGCACAAGCAGTCTTTCCTAATTTTTTTCTCTTTGTTCTTTAACATTTCCTTCTTCACAGCATCTGACTCTGCCCTTAATTGCTTAATTTCCCAGTGATCAGGCAAAGTAGTTATAGGTGGACACATCTCCTGATCATACTCAACAGTCTCCTCTCCTAGGGCAGACTCATCCTCAG
>NW_008371418.1:0-208 GCF_000622305.1 Nannospalax galili
AGAAATTTTAAATATTCCTCAAGAAAAATGAAAGTGGAAATACAACTTGCCGAAACCAAGAAGGCACAGGAAAATGGTTCTAATAGGACATGTTAGAATGCAGAGGCAGAACTGGAGCCTGATGCCTTTTCTGAAGAGTTTCCCCCATTGTAGGAACCTCCTTCATTTTTTTGACTGTAATACAAAATAATTTTAGATTGTATCACTA
>NW_008371419.1:0-208 GCF_000622305.1 Nannospalax galili
CATTTCTCAGCTCTTAGAAATAGTCCAGGAGGTGTTTAACAATCTGGTTGCTGAAAGGCAAATTTTAACCACTGAAACCAACTGAGCCACCTCTGACAATCCAACATCATGGTCTCAGAGCCTTCCAACCAGTCCACTATGGACAATGGGTTGGACTGGCTGGAAAGAAAAGGAAACCCCAGAAAAAAAGAAAAAGAAAAGAACACCC
>NW_008371420.1:0-208 GCF_000622305.1 Nannospalax galili
AATGAATCAGTGTGTCATCACAATGCCCCCATATGCCACCACAATGCCCCACTGTGCCATAACAATATTCAATATCCCTTCACAATGTTCCAATACGTCATCACAATGCTTCAATGAACCATCACAATGTTGAATATGCCATCACAATGCCCCAATTTGTCATCACAGTGCAATAATATGTTATCAACTGGTCCAATATGACATCACA
>NW_008371421.1:0-208 GCF_000622305.1 Nannospalax galili
CCAGGTGCCTTTATAAGCTCTGTAACACCTGAAATAAATGAGTCCCTGCTTAACTAGGCTCCCCGTTGCACCTGAGTGTTTCTGGCATTGGGGGCAGCGTAGGCTGGCAAACAGCATGCTTACTCATTCCCAATCATCACTGGTTTGAACCCCTGGCAATTGATCAATGTAAAAATAACTGGGGACCTAGATATAAGTTCTTGAACCT
>NW_008371422.1:0-208 GCF_000622305.1 Nannospalax galili
ATCAATACAATACAAAAAGGAGAGTAATGCAAAATTAAAGTAACATTAAAATTTAGAACTTTAGAGTGGGATCTGAGAACTTCACTTTTCAACTCAGTGAAACTGTGCCAGAATCTACTCCACACATTAGTGCTGCCTTCAACCTTGGTCAGAGAAGCTTTTTGCAGTAAGCAGTGGTTAATGCAGAAACTCATAACTGGTCAAAGAG
>NW_008371423.1:0-208 GCF_000622305.1 Nannospalax galili
TTAGCAAATGTTTTATTCATCTTCATGAACTTAAATATGAACACTTTTTTTTGGCTACGTTAGGGGTTGAATCTAGATATTTATACCTTCCAAGGGTTTCAGGCCAAAAGCTTCAGCTCTGGTAGCCCCAATAAACTATGCTCAGCCAAGCAGCCCGAAACACAAATTAAGAGACAAGTAATGTTAAAAATGTATTCATTGTGGCCAC
>NW_008371424.1:0-208 GCF_000622305.1 Nannospalax galili
ATGTCCAAATACTTGGAGCCTATAGGGAACATTTTTATGCAAACCACCACAGTTACAATTAGTACTAGGTCTAGGGTTGGATTCCAGATTAGGGTGATGTTTATGGATAGGATTAACATTACATTTAGGGCTATGCTCAGGGTTGGGGCTAGGGTTATTTTGGAGTTAGGATTAGATTAGGGTTAGGCCTGGATTAGGATTAGTGTTA
>NW_008371425.1:0-208 GCF_000622305.1 Nannospalax galili
TGTAACTTGTCATTAGGTTGTTGGAATAATATGATTCCCTCTGTTTTTTTTTTTTTTTACACTAGTTAAGCACTATTTATCTCCCCCCCCTCTCTCTATCTCTCTCTCTCTCTCTCCCTGTCAAATCCTCCCTTTCCCCATTTCTCCATAGATAACACCAGTATCCTATGGTCCCACCTCTCTTGAGCTCCTTCTTCTGCTTTATCCC
>NW_008371426.1:0-208 GCF_000622305.1 Nannospalax galili
GAATTTTGAGTGTGTAGTACATGCCTTTAATCCTAGCACTTGGGAGGCAGAAGCAGGTGAATCTCTCTGAGTTTGAGGCCAGCAAAATGAGACCATGTCTCAAAAAAGAGATATAAATGAAATGATCACAAGCTTCATTAGGTCTAAGACATAAGAAAGTGAGGTCTGCATTGACATTTATAATAAAGATCAGTTAACTTAGCCTAAA
>NW_008371427.1:0-208 GCF_000622305.1 Nannospalax galili
ATTACTAATACTTTATTAATCTAAAATTTTAAACATTTTTGAAGGTGTTGTTGAATGTTACTAATAAAAATTTTTGGGAAAGCTAAACAGGGAGATAAGTGAAAATAATCATCAAACAGTTGTAAGTATATTTATATGTTCATTCATGACTATAATACATTTTAGTGTTGTTCTTTGAGAGTGTTGTGTAATGATTTCCAAATTGTCT
>NW_008371428.1:0-208 GCF_000622305.1 Nannospalax galili
TGACTGCATGTGCATATATGTCTGTGTAAGTTTGTATGTATATATGTGTCTATGTATAAGTGTCTGTGTGTATGAGAGTATGTGAGAGGTATGTATGTATGTATGTGTGTGTATGTATGTATGTGCCTGTGTCAGTGTCTGTATTTGCATTTGTGTCTGTGTGTGTTTGTGAGTGTATGTGTGTCTATGTGTCTGTGTGTATGAGTGT
>NW_008371429.1:0-208 GCF_000622305.1 Nannospalax galili
GATCGTGGCCAGCCTGGTCTACAAAATGAGTTCCAGTCAACTGAGGCTACAAGGAGACCCTGTCTCAAACAAAACAAAACAAAACAAAACAACAAAACCAAAGACATCAAGTCTGTCCTGTCGGCTTCAGTATTGCTTGAGACTAGTCATTTCTGTCTACTTTCCTGTTTCTTTCTTTGGAAAAGGAGTTTGTCCCATCACTGCCCAC
>NW_008371430.1:0-208 GCF_000622305.1 Nannospalax galili
ATTGGAGCATTGTAATGGCACCCTGGAGAATTGTGAAGGATCATTGAGCATCGTGATGACTCATTGTTACTTTTTTATGGCACACTTCAGAGAGAGATGTCAAAATCAAGCATTTAGAAGACATATTGGAACATTGTGATGACACATTCGTGCATTCTGATGGCACACTGAGCATGGTAATGACACATTGGAGCATTGTGATGACACA
>NW_008371431.1:0-208 GCF_000622305.1 Nannospalax galili
GTGCCCTGGAGTTGGAGGAAGATTAGAAATTCAAGCTCATCCTCAGCTGCATGGCAAGTTAGAGACCAGCCTGGGCTACATGAGGGCCAGCCTGCTGTATAACAAAGCAAAGTAAAACAAAATAAATATTAAATATGAATTTTCCCTTCATTTCTAGACTTTAGAAAAAAATCTGTGTCATTGAGAATCTTCTAGAGGTGGTGAGGGC
>NW_008371432.1:0-208 GCF_000622305.1 Nannospalax galili
CTAGGGTATGATCCTTCATTTTCTCATAATTCTACAAAGGGCACAAACATATACATTGTACCAAATGAATAATCTAAAAATAGGGCCTGTGAAATAACCCATTCTATCTTACCATTCGAATACCAAGTTGCAGGACAGTTGACTTTTTAAACGGACTATTCTGGTCTAAGATTTTCTGTAAATCTGTTCCCAGTCTTTCCATCACCAT
>NW_008371433.1:0-208 GCF_000622305.1 Nannospalax galili
TGCAGCAGGCTCCAGGCATCTGGGATAGCCATAGCTCAGAATCAGCCAGACCCCTCCTCTGCCCCAGGCTGCCAGCTGCTTTCCATGAGTCACTCAGGTAACCAGGAGGGCAACTACAGGGAAAACAACTGGCTTGTCACCCCATTTAGATCCCAGCCCAAGGCACAGCTAGGGCACCACTTGAAATCCACCGCAGTCAGGCCTGTCC
>NW_008371434.1:0-208 GCF_000622305.1 Nannospalax galili
GTCCCTCACTGAGCACAAGACATTTGGATCCGATACACTTCTACATGTTGGAGCGGTTTACATCCTAGTGGCTCACAGTGCTTTTTTGCTTCCTTTGTGCCCTCTTGGTAATCGCCCTCGTCTTCTGTTTTTGTGGCAAATTCCCCTTTGTGAGACTCTCCTGCAATGGGAAATTTACCACCACAATGCAGGGAACCACAAATGGCAG
>NW_008371435.1:0-208 GCF_000622305.1 Nannospalax galili
TCTTAACAATTCTCACCATGCCATCACAGTGCTCAATGTCTCCTCACAAGGTCCCAATGTGTCATCACAATACTCAAATTGCCATCACAATGCCCCATTATGCCATCACAATGCCACATTATGCCATCACAATGCTCAATGTCTCATTGCAGTACTAAATTTCCTCTCACAATACCCCAATATATCATCACAATTCTCAGTGTGACAT
>NW_008371436.1:0-208 GCF_000622305.1 Nannospalax galili
TGGAAATTTATCACTATAGAAGCTTCTTAAAGTATTTACATATGCAATAAAAAATAATTTAAATGGCGTCACCCCATAGCAGGGGCCAGTTCCCCACAGACCCCATAGATCAACAAATAAAAATACCAATACTAGGAATTGGCTTCCTTTTTGGGAAATTTTTACTAGGGGTGATCTCATAGACCCTCACACAATGCTGGCTATTGCT
>NW_008371437.1:0-208 GCF_000622305.1 Nannospalax galili
TTCCTTCTCGAGGTCCCCAGGAGCCCTCTGGGCCTGGTCCCGCCCTCACCTTCCTCTGCTCCCCTGGTCAGCACAACCCACCAGCCTCTTTCCTGTACATCTGGGCTTACCACTCAGCTTCCTGATCCTTTGCATCCAGACCAACCCAGTTCTTCCATGCAGTCCCCAGGAGTCCTTGGGGCCTCTTCCTGCCCCCATCTCCCTTTGC
>NW_008371438.1:0-208 GCF_000622305.1 Nannospalax galili
CTGCTCTTGCAGAGGACCTGGGCTCAGTTCCCAGCACCTTCCAGTTCCAGGGGATCCGAAGCCCTTTTCTGACCTTTGTGGGCACAGAACAACATGAACAGCACAACATGGTGCACTTACATATGTGCACACAATATACTCATACACATAAAATGAAATAAAAATAAAGAAATTTAAAAAGGAAAACAACAATAAATGCAGGTGAGGA
>NW_008371439.1:0-208 GCF_000622305.1 Nannospalax galili
GAGTGAATTGTGCAAATTAAGAAATATGGTGAATTATAATGCTAGTTCATACACTGGGACTGCAGAGATAGCTCAGCAATTAAGAGCACTGGGTGCTTTGCAGAGGACCTAGGCTGGATTCCCAACACCCACATGGTAGCTAACAACTATCTGTAACTCCAGTATCAGGGTATCTGACAGCCTCTTCTGACCTCCACAGGCATTGCAC
>NW_008371440.1:0-208 GCF_000622305.1 Nannospalax galili
ACTCAATAATAAAATGGTAAATTTTTATGTGTATGCATATTTTATAATATACTTAATTTCAAAGACAAAGAAAGCAATGTAACTGGTCCCTGAACCCCGGATCCAGCACCCTGCCATGTGCCTCCCCTGCCCGTGGAGGGGCAGAGCACCTACTGAAGGTCTTCAAGGTGCTCAAGGTCCCTAAGCTGAAGGACCTGACCATCAAGTG
>NW_008371441.1:0-208 GCF_000622305.1 Nannospalax galili
ATGGCATATGAAGCGATAGTTTTGGCACACTGAAGGATTGTGATTTAAATTGGAGCATTGTGAAGTCATCTTGAAGCATTGTGATGTCACAATGGAACATTTTGTAGTCATATTGTAACATTGTGATGGCACAATAGAGTATTGTGATATCACATGAGGTGATAGTGTTGGCACACTGAAGCATTGTGATGTCACATTGTATCATTTT
>NW_008371442.1:0-208 GCF_000622305.1 Nannospalax galili
TTTCATGCGTGCATGCCATAGTGTGCATGTCAAGGTCAGAGAACCACTTGCAGGAGCTGTTTTCCTTTCTCACCATGGGGGTCTTGGGAATCGAGCTCAGGACATTAGGCTTGGTGGCAGGCCCTTGCCTGCTTAGTGGTTTCAGTGACCCTTCTTACAGTGTTTTAAAGATACCACCTTATTTTCTTGTAACTCGCATAAATTCTGA
>NW_008371443.1:0-208 GCF_000622305.1 Nannospalax galili
AGGAAAGATTTCAGCCTCAGGAATTTGGGGGTTGGACTGGCCTGGGAGCAGTGCCTAGGAAAGATGCTGGTCTGGTGCAGCTGGTGGCTGTGCCACCCAGAGATGCAAAGGGAGATGGGGGCAGGACCAGACCCCGAGGGCTCCTTGGGACCCGAGGAGGAACTGGGTTGGTCTGGATGCAAAGGATAAGGAAGCAGTGGTGGTTCCC
>NW_008371444.1:0-208 GCF_000622305.1 Nannospalax galili
AAAAAAAAATATTTTTTTAAAAAAAGAAATAAACATATATTTAAAACATGAGCAGTTTAGACATCTGTGATATTGCCTTTAAAATAGTCCAGGCAATGGGGGAATGGGGGCAATAGGGGAGTAGAAAATCCATGAAACTATATCGGTCATACACACTCCAATCCTTAGAGCTGGGTGACATGAGAATTTAGCATGTTATTTCTTCTAC
>NW_008371445.1:0-208 GCF_000622305.1 Nannospalax galili
GATGCTCTAGCAAGTCTCATTACTGTGACATCTAGAGCCTATAGCACTCCAAAACTCCAGGACTTCAATCTTTAAACCATTTCCAAATTCTCTAGCTATTTCATTGCTGTTTTCATGGCTGTTACTTGATAATTATTTGAATATTACTCAGAAGTTCGATGTCACATAGCATGATGAAAGAACCCTTTATTTAAATGATGAGCATAAA
>NW_008371446.1:0-208 GCF_000622305.1 Nannospalax galili
GTGTCTTCAACTCTTAAAAACCACTGGAGAAGGCATGTTAAACAGACGGACGCATTTATACATTGATATCATTGAGGGAACCATATCCTTTTATTGAGCCAAAGACTCTCATTTTTGCAGGGGACTTGTATATGCTGACACCATTGCCACAGAAGCTTATGAGGTGGTTTCCAGGAGCTTGCAGGACTTTGTTTCCACATGGTCATGC
>NW_008371447.1:0-208 GCF_000622305.1 Nannospalax galili
GTGTAGAGTGGACACAGCATGCGAACAGTCATTGAAACGAGGTAGTCTTAAAGTGACTGTGTCCCGAGACTTTTGCATTCCTCTCTCCAGAGCCATGAATTCATATTCCAATTTCCTAGACCACATGGTAAGCCATACCTTCTGTCTCCTTACTGTCCTACAGAAGCTGTCACCAGCTCTGGCCTAGGGGCACTGAAGGCATTCCACT
>NW_008371448.1:0-208 GCF_000622305.1 Nannospalax galili
TTTGAAACTGTGGACTAGGGCTGGAGAGCTGGTTCAGTGCTTGAGAGCAGTTGCTGCTCTTTGCAGAGGACACGGTTTGGTTTCCAGCTCCCACATGGCAGCTAACAACTGTTCTCCAGTTCTAGGAGAGCTGACTCTGTCTTCTTGCCTTCACAGCAAGCAAAACACTCACACACATCAAAATAAAAAGAAAATAACTTTGGATCAT
>NW_008371449.1:0-208 GCF_000622305.1 Nannospalax galili
GGCACAAGAGGTAACCAGAGCAGAAGGTCAAGCAATCACAACTTCAAGCAGTCACAGAAAGGAAAGAGACTTCAATCACAGTTATGCAGAAATACTCTCAAAGCTCAACCCCCAGTGCAGCGCTTCGTGGGTCAAGGGCACACCTACATGGAAAACAATATAAAGACTTGAAGACAGAGCTGGAGAACAGGACCGGTCAACCAGAGAA
>NW_008371450.1:0-208 GCF_000622305.1 Nannospalax galili
ATTGCAGATTTAGATGGAAGGGGCTGAAATCCACAGCTTCCCACATGATGGACATAAGCTAAAACCTCAGCCCTCAACCCAAACTACATAATTTTCCAGATTCATCCTGTCAAATAGAGACCACAGTGTGGCTCACCATGCCTATTTGGCTTGACTACTAGCACTGAAGTGGTAAGCCCACTTCACTTAGCACTCTGACGGTCAGCTA
>NW_008371451.1:0-208 GCF_000622305.1 Nannospalax galili
TTCCATTTCTGTCCTTCAAAGACATCATGTTGTCATTCATTTGTCTCTGTGCCTTTTCACTTGCTCTACCCTCTGCCTAGAAGTTTCCACTGCCATGGCTCTCACTTTAAAAAAAATTATTACATTTATTTATCATTCATTCATTCATTCATTCATTATTTATGGGGTAGAGGTCCGAGGACAACTTTGAAGAGTCACTTCTCTCCTT
>NW_008371452.1:0-208 GCF_000622305.1 Nannospalax galili
AAATGGAACATTTTGAAGACATACTGGAGCATTGTGATGGCACATTGAGCAGGATGATGACACAAAGGAGCATTGTGATGACATCTTGCTGCATTGTGGTGGTGGACTGAACATTGTGATGGCACAATGGTGCATTGTGAATTCATATTAGAGCATTTGATGGCACATTGGAGCACTGTGATGTGACATGAAACATTGTAATAGCACA
>NW_008371453.1:0-208 GCF_000622305.1 Nannospalax galili
TCTTGAAGGGAGAGACTCTAGATAGGCTGACTAAACCCTGGTAGATGAACTCTGGGACATCTGGGGACACTAATTTTACATAATTGGCCTTAATACAAATGTCAGAATGTATGAACTCCAAGTGGGGGCACTATGGGAGGGTACCAAAGGGGAAGAGGAAAGAGGTATAAAGATGATTTGAAATACACAAAAATTCAATAAAAAATTT
>NW_008371454.1:0-208 GCF_000622305.1 Nannospalax galili
ATTGCAGATTTAGATGGAAGGGGCTGAAATCCACAGCTTCCCACATGATGGGCATAAGCTAAAACCTCAGCCCTCAACCCAAACTACATAATTTTCCAGCTTCATCCTGTCAAATAGAGACCACAGTGTGGCTCACGATGCCTATTTGGCTTGACTGCTAGCACTGAAGTGGTAAGCCCACTTCACTTAGCACTCTGACGGTCAGCTA
>NW_008371455.1:0-208 GCF_000622305.1 Nannospalax galili
TGCCCTTGTTTCCTGGGCTATTGGTGTCCGGTTTAGAAAGTCTTTTCCTATGGGCGTGCGGGTTTCGCGGAGCGCCAGCTGCTTGGCGTGGCGCCGGTCTCCCACACGTCGTTGGGGTGCGCCGGGTCTTGCACACCACGTTGCTGTTTGGGTCCCTGGCTCTCTGCCGCTGGGGTGCGCGGGTCCCCATTTCTCCGCGTTGCTGAGG
>NW_008371456.1:0-208 GCF_000622305.1 Nannospalax galili
ACCCAAAATTTCAGGAGTGGGTAAGGCTTTCTACATGTTCAACAGGCTTTCGGGGTATCCTTTAGGAGACAGGCAGTTGGGAACCTCTGCCAGTCCTGTTGCCCTCTTGCCTTTCTCACTGGGGGGTCTCCTCAGTCCAGTGACCTCCTCCTCTTGGAGTCTTCAAACTTCTTAGGGCTGGAGATGGTCTTTATAAAATCCAGGCCTC
>NW_008371457.1:0-208 GCF_000622305.1 Nannospalax galili
ACCCAAAATTTCAGGAGTGGGTAAGGCTTTCTACATGTTCAACAGGCTTTCAGGGTATCCTTTAGGAGACAGGCAGTTGGGAACCTCTACCAGCCCTGTTGCCCTCTTGCCTTTCTCATTGGGGGGTCTCCTCAGTCCAGTGACCTCCTCCTCTTGCAGTCTTCAAACTTCTTAGGGCTGGAGATGGTCTTTATAAAATCCAGGCCTC
>NW_008371458.1:0-208 GCF_000622305.1 Nannospalax galili
ACAATTAGAAGAAGAATGGAGAGTGCACGCCCCACCCCCTCAAAAGAGACCTACCGCTATCCTCAGGGACCTCCAGGCAGCAATCCCTGGAGCTTGGGTGGAAACTAATTCCCCAGGGAGGGCCTTCCGACAGCCACCAATAATAGTGACTTTAAAAACTAGCCAGGCATGGTGGCACACGCCTTTAATCCCAGCACTTGGGAGGCAG
>NW_008371459.1:0-208 GCF_000622305.1 Nannospalax galili
CTTGACAAAGGTAAGTAAACCCATGAATTTGTTTTCTGACAACCTATATGTAGTTAACCTTCTTCCAGGACTACTAGGTTCTCACATCTGACTGGATGAGAACCCTATCACACCCTTGATGATTCAGACTCACACTCCGCTTAAAGAAAGAAAAGCTCCTATCTTCCTACAACACCTTAGGGGACACCAAGGATTGCCTGGGCTTCTA
>NW_008371460.1:0-208 GCF_000622305.1 Nannospalax galili
TGGAAAGAAGCACAATGCAGAATTTCTCTTCATCACAACTTAATAATTTATGCCAGCATATGAATTTCTGAATCATTATGAGTTTCTACACCATAACAAAAGAAAGATAAATTCTGGTGGAGTCCAGTCCTTAATGTGAATGCTGATATCACACTCAAAGACTAAAATCACAACCTCAATAAAAAATTTGCTCTTCCAAAATTGTTTG
>NW_008371461.1:0-208 GCF_000622305.1 Nannospalax galili
ATATTATCACTGGAAAATAATAGCTGTAATGTCTCTTTCAAATAAAATTTTGCTTTTAAATTATTAAACTGGAAGTAGTGGGCTGGTCAACACCTCCAGCATGTTGTCTGTAGAAGTGGTCCCATGAGTGCCCTTGACTCATTTCTGTTTCCAACGTTGACACATAATGTGGTACTTGCTATTGGATTCTGTAAACACAGCTTTCTCT
>NW_008371462.1:0-208 GCF_000622305.1 Nannospalax galili
CTGGTCAAAGGGGCTTAAGGGACAGTTTTGTTTCTTGCCCTGAAAGGTTGACAGTGTCTCAGGGGACTTTGGGAATCTCTTGATTTGTCCTGTAGCTGTGATGAGACACCTGCCCTCTTATTCAGGGGGTTCATGGAGACCCCACCAGAGGGACTCAAACAGGTGTCCAGCCTATAAAGAGGAGGGTCAACACAGAGGAAACATTTCC
>NW_008371463.1:0-208 GCF_000622305.1 Nannospalax galili
CAGTAGAAAAACACACTGGCTTAATTTTTTTAACTACTGAGAATGTCAACTACCCCCATCCCCAAGTGCAGTGAATCCTGAAGAAAAACTGTTGCGAGGGAGTGTGAATATCCCCTCAATTGTTAAAAATATTGACCGAAGACAGTGCATCTTCCATTTCATTTTATTTCAACAGTCTTTGACCTTCCATCCTTTGTTTTGTTGTAGC
>NW_008371464.1:0-208 GCF_000622305.1 Nannospalax galili
AATCTACCTGATGACTTTATATCCATGCTCAGATGCCAAGGGGCTCAGAAAATAACCGACTGTGACTAGTAATATTCAGATATATAGAAATTAGAAATGCATGTGCAAATATCTTAATGTCAATTGTATTAAAAGTGAATTTTTCTTTATGAAACTTTATATTTTAATAATGAAATTGAGATCTTTTTTAAAGGTTAAAACCTCATTT
>NW_008371465.1:0-208 GCF_000622305.1 Nannospalax galili
TAAATAAAAAGTCACAATAAAATCAATGAAGGAGAAAGAAAAAAGAGCTTGGGGGGAGGTCTCAGGCACCCTGGCTGAGCCTCCAGATTTCCTCCCTGTGGAGTCACACAGCACACACCTAGTTTCCAAGCACAAGTTGTGATGCTATGTGTAATGGGTTGTCCACCAGGGAAGCTCGCCAGAGACTCAGTCAGTGCCCAGGGTTTTT
>NW_008371466.1:0-208 GCF_000622305.1 Nannospalax galili
CAAAATGGAGAGGTGGATATGCTACATAGGTGATACATATTGTGTTCCCTGGGCATGGTGTGTGGGCCTTTACCCCCAGGACTCCAGAAGAAGGGGGACAAGGGTCTCTGTGAGATCCAGGTTAGCCTGGTCTACATAGCTGGTTTTTGGATGAGTAAAGATTACAAGTTTAATCTACCAAACATTAGGGAAAATAAGTGTACGTGGT
>NW_008371467.1:0-208 GCF_000622305.1 Nannospalax galili
TTGATCCAGTTATACCACTCCTTTCATATACCCAAAGGACTTATCATACTACAGAGATATCTGTACATCCATGTTTGTTGCTGTTCTCTTCCCAATAGCCAAGAAATGGAAAAAACTTAAATGTCCCTCAATTGACAAATGGATAATGAAAATGTGATACATTTACACAGTGGATTTCTACTCAGCAGTAAGAAAAAAATGAAATTAT
>NW_008371468.1:0-208 GCF_000622305.1 Nannospalax galili
CCAAGGAGAGAAGTGATACTTTGGAAATAGTGGATGGGCATACAAATATGCGCATATGAACTAAACAGAACAACTTTTCTGACTAAAATTTTTTTCTCTTAGACTGTTTTGACTGTAAGATACGGCAAGCATTAAGTCCATTTTAAAGGCTCATCACAGTTTACACTCAACAAGGTTTAGCTTCCTATCTTTATATTCTCCAAATTGT
>NW_008371469.1:0-208 GCF_000622305.1 Nannospalax galili
ACAGCAAGTTCCAGGCTGCCTGGGGCTACAGGGTCTGTGTTAAAAAAAAAACAAAACAAAACTAAAAACAAGAAAACTCTAAGAAATAATCATTTTTTTTGAGACGGGGTTTCACTGTGTACCCCTGCCTGGCCTAGAGCTCACTATGTAGATGAGATTGGCCTCAGACTCACAGAGATCTGCCTGCCTCTGCCTCTGGAGTGCTGGG
>NW_008371470.1:0-208 GCF_000622305.1 Nannospalax galili
TGTAAAAGCTGCTGAGGCAGTGTGCACCTGTAATCTCAGGGCTGGAGAAGTAGCAACCTGTGAACCCCAGGGCCTCACTGGCCAGCTGGCCTAGCCAATCAGTGAACCCCAGGTTCAGTGAGAGATCCTGTCCCAAAATAAAGGTGGAGAAAAGATCGGAGAAGACACCTGATATTGGCCTTTGTCCTCCACATGCTCATACATACGT
>NW_008371471.1:0-208 GCF_000622305.1 Nannospalax galili
TTTCTCATTGAAGCATAGTGAAATCACATTGGAACACTGTGAAATAATATTGTAACTTTGTGAATGCACATTGGAGCACTGCAATGTCACATTTGAGCATTGTGATGTCACACAGGATCACTGCGATATTACAATGAAACACGGTGAATTCATATTTTAAAATTGTGGTGGCACTGTAAAGCATTGTAATGGCACATGAAGCGATAGT
>NW_008371472.1:0-208 GCF_000622305.1 Nannospalax galili
TTTCATGCAGCAAACTGTGCTGATGGGGGATGTGCAGTTGCAAGTTCAGTTCAAACACATTAAATCAGTGTGGGGATGTGCATTGCCCAGTGGAGTTTGGACCAGTTTCCTTTTGGATTTGATTTCTGGCACCACTACGCTGAGTTGAACAGTATTCTCAGTTCCCTCCTTGGTCCGCTCTCTGGTTTGGCAGCACTGGTGGGGAGGG
>NW_008371473.1:0-208 GCF_000622305.1 Nannospalax galili
CATAGTGACATCAAAAGGCTCCAATGTGACATCACAATGTTCCAATGCCAATACTATGCCCCATGTGTCATCACTGTGCTCTATGGTGCCATCACAATGTGACAATATAACGTCACAATGTTCCATTGTGACAGCACAATGCTTCAATGTGACATCGCATTGCTCCAATGTGCCAAACAATCGCCCAATGGGTCATTATATTGTGCAA
>NW_008371474.1:0-208 GCF_000622305.1 Nannospalax galili
TGAGTGTATTGCCTGCATGTATGTAAGAGCACTTGTGTTGTACAGTGCCCATGGAGGTCAGAAGAGGGTGTTGAATCCCCTGGACTGGAGTTAAGGATGATTGTTAGCCACCATGTGGGTGCTGGGAATTGAGCCTGGGTCTTCTGGAAGAGAAGTCAGTGCTCTTAACTGATGAGTCATCTCTCCAACCCCTACTTTAAATTTTTTT
>NW_008371475.1:0-208 GCF_000622305.1 Nannospalax galili
AACCAATCTTTTGTATATGCAAATGAAATCTGGTTTTAGAAATAGGTAGGTAAAAAACAAGATGAAACATGCAACAGACAGGAACTAAAATATACAACGAAAAGATGGAAACCACCTTTCCAAAATACAGAGGCAAAGAAAACAGAAATTGGGGATAGAGAGATGGCTCAGCACTGCCTGCTCTTGCAGAGGACTTCGGTTCGGTTGC
>NW_008371476.1:0-208 GCF_000622305.1 Nannospalax galili
GTAACTAATACAGTAATTGGTACCAAAGAGTGGGCTGTTGGATGTGAAGAATATGACTATGTGAAGCTTTGAAGAAATGTGCAAGACTTTGGAAGGTTGGGCTGGAAAAGCAGTTGATTGCTGTAAGTAGAGCTTAACAGGCCATTCTAGTAGCTGCCAGGAAGAAAGTAGTGCTGAGAACAGTGTAGTTCCAGAGGGAAATAAGGAC
>NW_008371477.1:0-208 GCF_000622305.1 Nannospalax galili
GTGCTCAGGGTTGCTTTGGCTATCCAAGGTCTTTTGTGCTTCCATATGAGTTTTTTCCAACTCTGTGAGAATGTCATGGGGATTTTGATTGGCACATCATTGAATCTGTAATTGGCTTTTGGTAGGATGGTCATTTTCACAATATTAATTCTTCTATTCCATGAGCATGAGACGTCCTTCCATCTTCTGATGTCTTCCTCAATCTCTT
>NW_008371478.1:0-208 GCF_000622305.1 Nannospalax galili
TCTTTGACTTTTTAAAAATATTTATTTTATTATGTATATATGGGGGGTCAGGTGCTCATGGAGGCCAGAAGAGGTCATCAAGCAGTTGTGAGCTGCCCACTGTAGATGTTAGGAACCAAACTCTGGTCTTCTGAAAGCACACCAAGTGTTATTAACCACTGAGCTATTTCTCCAGCCCCTTTCTCTGGCTTTTTAAGTAGCTTTATTG
>NW_008371479.1:0-208 GCF_000622305.1 Nannospalax galili
TTTTTGGTATAGTAACAAAGATACACTTACCAGACAAAGCTATTAAAATTTAATCTCACTTTTCTAATTAAGTAAGCACGGATTTTCTTCATGTACAACAAGAACAATATATTATAACAGAATTAACCCAGAAGGGTACAGGATTCTGAATGTTTTCTATTAAGCCAGATATTAAAGGGAACCAAAAATATTAAGTAATGCTGCTCTA
>NW_008371480.1:0-208 GCF_000622305.1 Nannospalax galili
TACCAGGACTCCCTATTTCTGTTCCCTTGACAGGCCCCCAAACCACTGTAAAGACTTTTATCTGTATGAATTTTCCCACTGTGGGTAGTTCATGGAAATGTGTCACATAATACATAATACGTGGCTCTCTGTGGATGGCTCCTCTCATGTTGGGGGTGGTGTTAAGATCTATCTAGGGCACCATGAGCATCAGTCCTAGTTTCTTATT
>NW_008371481.1:0-208 GCF_000622305.1 Nannospalax galili
ATCAAGAGTCCTTTATTAGTTGGCAGTCAGAGATGGGGCTAATGCCCAAAAAACTCTCAACCCCAAGGAGAGGCAGAGTGGGATTTATAAAGCCTAAAACCACATTTACATCATGCCAGGAGCAAAGCCAATAAATATGGTTACATTGGATCACCATAGTTACATCAGACCAGGGGCAGGTCCGTTAACAAAGCCATTTTCAGTTAAC
>NW_008371482.1:0-208 GCF_000622305.1 Nannospalax galili
CTCTGCTGCCCTGAGTAAATCCAGCAACTGCCTGGGCTTAGCCTTCTTTGCGGCTGGAGCTTTGTTATGTAAATGATCCTTCTGGTAGAGTCTGTCACCTTTTCTGCAGGAAAAGAGATTGTTTTAAGAAGTCTTTGTCACTTTAGTTCCTTTGCACACTTTTTTCCCTTATCTTTCTACCCAATAATTAACTCACTCGGACGATTTT
>NW_008371483.1:0-208 GCF_000622305.1 Nannospalax galili
GCTCTTTGTTTTGCTCCAGACAGGAGACCAGAACAGGTGTACACACAGCAAGACCTGTGTATGAGAAAGAGGCGCATACTTGATGTGTTATAAAGTACAAGATTTCTGACACAGCACTGTGCTCCGCTGGAAGTATAGAGAAAAAGAGATGGCTGTTCAAATAATTTCTCAATTTTTATTTTAGGACATACTCATTAGAATACAGAGG
>NW_008371484.1:0-208 GCF_000622305.1 Nannospalax galili
CACATCACTCACTTTCTTCATCTTAACCATTCTGATTGGCATTAGATAAAATCTTAGAATCGTTTTAATTTGAATTTCCATAATTACTAAGGAAGTTGACACTTTTAAAAGTTTTTCTTAGGCATTTTAATTCCCCCTTTTGAAAACTCTCTGGTCAAATCTGAAGCCATTTTTTTCAACTGGGACATTTGATTTCTTAACTTTTTTT
>NW_008371485.1:0-208 GCF_000622305.1 Nannospalax galili
ATGAGCACAACAGGGGCCAAGTGCTGCTCACACCACACGCTTCATTTTAACCTCACAAAGCCCCATGGGGTGGCCATCTCTTCTTTTTTTGTGTGTGTGTGTATGTGTGTGTGTGTCTTTTTGAGACAGTCCCCCTATAGCTCCAGCTGGCTGGGACCTCACTATACAGACCAGGCTGGCCTTGAACTCACAGAGATCCACCTGCCTC
>NW_008371486.1:0-208 GCF_000622305.1 Nannospalax galili
GATGAATATCTAAAGTATATAAAGTACTCCAGAAGATCAAAACATGTAATTTATAGTCAGGCAGATGACAATAGACAATTCTCAAACAGAAATTACAAAATTATCTATTAAAAAAATATTGCACACCCTTAGCTATCATGAAAACAAAGATCAAAATGACACTGAGATTGTATCTCCAGTCAGAACGGCTTTCATGAAGAAAGCAAGC
>NW_008371487.1:0-208 GCF_000622305.1 Nannospalax galili
AAAAAAAGATGCATTAGAGAAGTGTTTTATGAAACAATAGTGTTCCCGTTCACACAGCCAGTGGCAGTTGATTCACAAGGCAGTGTCACAGGACAAGGCTGTGTCTTCTCTGATGTATGTCCTCGTGTGTGTGTCCCAGTGCTTGTCTTGCTGATTAAATGCTTGAAAAATATATATACTCCAACATGCTGAGTGCTGTGTGGCCAGC
>NW_008371488.1:0-208 GCF_000622305.1 Nannospalax galili
ATAATGTCCAACTGGAAATGGACAGAAATTCCTGAATGCCCATTGACAGCTGAATGCCAACTTGCTTTCCATGCATTGATCTGATTGGGAACATTTGGGATTAGCCCAGCTATTTACCCCTCCAAATCCAGGCTTGACAGCTCTTTCCTGAATGGTCCCATTTTCCACCTCATTTGCACACAATCAGCCAATCAATATCCACCTGCCT
>NW_008371489.1:0-208 GCF_000622305.1 Nannospalax galili
ATGGACATGTTTAATGTAATTTACTGAAAGTGCTTCTCTTCCTGATTTCCTTTCCAGATAAATGCTATCACCGTCCACAACTTCCTCAATTGAATGGTGCTCTTCATCCTCGATTCCTTCTTCTTCTCTTTGCTTATGCCCCAGTGGTGGACAGCAAGCCCTCTGGTCATTCTGTGAAACATCCCAGGTCTTCTGATGTTCTGTAGCT
>NW_008371490.1:0-208 GCF_000622305.1 Nannospalax galili
GGGTGGTATGCAGCATCTGGGGTGATATGCAGCATCTGGGGTGGTATGCAGCATCTGGGGTGAGTCACCAATTTCAGCATTTTGACCTCAAGTTGATCTTCCCATGGGCAGACTCTCTTGGTGGCAGCAGATAAAGTCTTATCTGAAGTGATAATTGCCTAGTGCTAAGTCTTTTTTTCTTGTGGAGACAGGGTCTCCTTGTAGCCCC
>NW_008371491.1:0-208 GCF_000622305.1 Nannospalax galili
GGAGTCCCTGGGCTGGATCCCTGCGTCTTTGAGTGTACGTCTCTGATTTCAGGAGTCTTTTCCAAGAGGTTCAGATGGGGGAGGTGGCAGGAGGGCAGACAGAATACCTTAGAGAAGTTGGCTTTTCATGGTGAGCATTCCCTTCCAGGCCTTTGGGTGACCATGAAGATGCTAGTGGGTGACATCATTCAAATCCGCAAAGACTATC
>NW_008371492.1:0-208 GCF_000622305.1 Nannospalax galili
CTCGTATTCACTGTTTTCCTTTCCTGCATTTAGTTTGATCAAGAGTAGAAGCGAGAAAAACTTGTGGTAAATGCTTTCATATGAGCACTAATAATTCTGAAAGTTGATACCATCCCTTCCACATCTTTTCCAATTGTTTTCAATGCAAGAAAATTCTGTCGAGTTTGTTTTCAAAGTCATGAGTGATTTCAGCATTCTGGACTGTTTT
>NW_008371493.1:0-208 GCF_000622305.1 Nannospalax galili
AGGGAAAATGTTACAATATCAATAGCCCCCTGATTATGTTATTTTGATGCTAGCTCTTTGTTTCATACAATTTCTTACAAATTACTACCATTGCTAAAATTACTACTGTTGGGGACCCTTCTGTTTTGGGTTGTAGTCTTTCCATGTCCAGATAGCTGCATGCTGGCTCGGCGCGAATGGAAGGACTCCTTTTCTCAGCAGGGCACCC
>NW_008371494.1:0-208 GCF_000622305.1 Nannospalax galili
GAACCAAGACAAGCTTGAGTGGTTTTATGACATGAGGTGTCTTAGTGCAGTATCCAGATCAGTCCATGTCATGTATATAAGCTCACTAAATTAACACAATGATTAGTTCTAATCTTAAATCCGAATCCAAGGATTCTTAATGCTGAGTGCATTACTCCTGGAATTGAGCTAAGCTCTGTCTTAAGAATCCAATACCCAGTTTCAGTAC
>NW_008371495.1:0-208 GCF_000622305.1 Nannospalax galili
ACATCTGTACCTGGATCACGCACACTCACCCGGTTCCAGTGATCTGAGGCGTGAGCTTTGTTTATATTAATTATAGTTCCCTTTCTCAAGGAATATGTTGCCCCTCCCTCATTCCAGCTGTGAGAATGTTGTCATCAGGCAGGGACAGCCTTCCTACAGAGTGCCACCTCCTTTATGGCATGTCTTTCCTTCCACAAAAGCAGCCCAC
>NW_008371497.1:0-208 GCF_000622305.1 Nannospalax galili
ATATTGTATAACTGTATTAATTCAACAGCGAACCTAAAAAATTTATAGCCAGTTTTGAAAGAGATGTATTTTTGCTCTGGAAATTATTATTGAGTATGCTAATGCTGTCATGATATTCTTCTAAAAAATAAAAAATAATATTAAAAAATATACACATAATCTTTAAATTTATGATCATAGTTTGCTCACCTAGTTTAAGGAACAAAAT
>NW_008371498.1:0-208 GCF_000622305.1 Nannospalax galili
TTCAGGGTCAGTAGGAGGAGGGCAGGAAAGGCAAGAAGTGAGAGAGGAGCCTGTGGTCAGAGGAACAATCCTGAGGAGGCTATGGGCAAAGAGATTAGGGATGTGGAGGGTGGAGGGAGGAGGTGGAGTTTAAGGAGGAGCAGGAAGTGAGTCTTCTGGACAGTGAAGGCTAACCATGAGACTTATTGTGGCTGGCTTTGACCGAAGT
>NW_008371499.1:0-208 GCF_000622305.1 Nannospalax galili
AAATTTTGATTGAATCAAGAACTTCATATTTATGTACACTTCTAATGATGGTAACACTTTTGAAACAGTTTCAATTATTCTATGCAATTCAGGAATGTGATGAGCAGATCTTTGTTTCATATAACAGTATTGATAAATATCATTATTTTCTGTGCTGTAACCAGCTTTCTGTCAAGAGCACAATGAAACTAATAATTGTCCAGTGTGT
>NW_008371500.1:0-208 GCF_000622305.1 Nannospalax galili
ATCTTTCACCTCCCCCTCCAAACTTGTATCCTCTTTTTTCTTTTTCTTTTTCTTTTTTCTTTCCATTTTCTTTTTCTTTTTTTTTTTAAATAATCTACCAAGTCTAATTTGTGCTGCTCAAGTACTCGTGGTGTGGGGCCACCTACTGGAGCATAGACAACCTACCAGAAGCCACATCCTTAAAGAAAACTCTTTTCCACCAGAAGGA
>NW_008371501.1:0-208 GCF_000622305.1 Nannospalax galili
GCAGGCCACAATTTTATCTGAAGAACTTTTGGCAGCTGATTACTGCTGGGTTGGGGAGAGTTGATTTTCTTTAGGGGAGAGAGTCTAGATAGGGTCACTAGACCCCCAGCAGATGAACTTTCACTGAGGGACATCTGGATACACTACCTTGACTCCATAGGTCTTAACATATATGACAGAATGCATGAAATATGGTGGAGGGGCTATA
>NW_008371502.1:0-208 GCF_000622305.1 Nannospalax galili
TGACTTCCCTGGCTGCACTGAGGTGTGCTCTGGGACTATGGTGGCATAAGGAGGACCTGGCGGACACACACAGTGGTCAGGTAGAGAAGGGTGGAGGTCAGGGTACAGTGGGTAGTTAGATCCAGGTGACAGAGTCAAGTACCCAGGGCCTGGGAGGGGAAGTGGGTGGCAGCCAAAGCAGTTAATGGGGTGTTCTGGATGGGGATCC
>NW_008371503.1:0-208 GCF_000622305.1 Nannospalax galili
GTCTGCAATCCCAGTGTTTCTACAAAGGGACAGGAAGAGGAGACATGAATCTCCAGAAACTTGCATACCAGATAGTCTGATTTATTAAACACAGTGACAAACAACAAGAAAGACTTATTTTAATAAGTTCAATTCAGTAATTGTTAATGGTACTCTTAATTCCAAGTATGTAGAATATAAAAATAAATTAGCATAGTCCCTGCATTAA
>NW_008371504.1:0-208 GCF_000622305.1 Nannospalax galili
ATGCTTGCCTTGAGAATAACTTCACTTTGCCGAAATCTGAGTTTGGTTGGGATATGGCCCAGTCAATAGAGTGCTTTCCTAGTGTACAAGAAGTCCTAAGCTTGATCCTCAGCTGTGGACAGAATTCTCTCTGGGTCTCCTCTGCAATCAGACAAACCAATATATTTTATGTGAGTTTATTAACTTACAAAGGAATGAGTACCCAGTG
>NW_008371505.1:0-208 GCF_000622305.1 Nannospalax galili
CACCAAGGACTTGGTTCTTTGGTGGTCTTCTGTCTTCTTGTACCCACCTTGGTCAATTCGTGTGTGTGTGTGTGCACACATGTGTGTGTGTAAACATGTGTTTTGAAATTGGAAGCCAGAGAACAACCTTGTTGTTCTTACTAAGGCACCATTCATCTTATTTTGAGACAAGGTCTCTCGCTGGCCTAGGCATCACTAAATAGACCAG
>NW_008371506.1:0-208 GCF_000622305.1 Nannospalax galili
AACCTCTTATAAGGACACTAATCACATCCATCAGAGCTCTACCCTCATGTCTCAGTTCTCCCTCCAAAGGCATCAAACATCTCATTGGTTATTTTTGAGCCTCAGCCTATGCATTTGAAGGGAACACATTCAGTCCACAGGAAGCACCAAATTTAGCAGTGTGGTGACTTGTGGGATTGAAGTGAGAGACAGGGATTGTTAAAAAGAT
>NW_008371507.1:0-208 GCF_000622305.1 Nannospalax galili
GCCCCTGGAGCCTGGGTGCGTCTGGAATGGGCTCGGTGGAGAGACTGGTTCCCGGATGTCCTCCCATCAATCCCCCCCATGTGGCTCCTCAGGAATGGCAGCGGTGGAGCATCCGGAGGGTCCAGCCGCCACCTGACCCCCACGGCAGCCCTGGGTTCCAGAGGCGGCCGATCTACTCAGGATCTGAGGTCGATCACGTGCAGTGCGC
>NW_008371508.1:0-208 GCF_000622305.1 Nannospalax galili
AGTCTAGATTATGTCCATGAATAAAAGTATTCCCACAAGCAACAGGAAAAGAAGCTAAGACAGACCTGAAGAGAGAGATTTGGAGCAGATCACTGTAGAGGAAGGAGACTGATAGCATTAACCCTGGGGACCGGGGGAAAGGCCTTTTGGAAGATGTGTTAGCCATCTGGCCATCATGCTGACAAAATACCTGAGATGATCATCTTAT
>NW_008371509.1:0-208 GCF_000622305.1 Nannospalax galili
ATAGTGTTGGCACATTGGAACACTGTGATTGCATATTGGAGCATTGTCATGACACCTTGGAGCATTTTGACGTCACAATAGAACATTCTGCAGTCATATTATAACATGGTGATGTTCTATTAAGGGATTGTTGGGGGACATTGAGCCCTGTGTTTGCATTTAAGCATGGTTGGGACAAAGTCCATGATGGTCATATCACAACTGTGCA
>NW_008371510.1:0-208 GCF_000622305.1 Nannospalax galili
GGTGGCTGCTCCTCCGTTCTCATGGGTGCAGCTCCTTCGTTCTCATGGGTGTCGAGGCTGCTCCTCCGCTTGCCCTGGGCTGAAGCTGCTCTTCTGTTTGTCCAGTGCTGCGGCCGCTCTTCTGCTCGCCTTGTGCAGCCTCCTGTTGTAGCTTCTTCTGCCTGGTCCCAGACCCCAGGGCTGGTGAGGAGACTGTTTCAGCAGAGCC
>NW_008371511.1:0-208 GCF_000622305.1 Nannospalax galili
AGGTAATCCAATTGCCTCATCCTGTGTCCCTGTTCAGCATGGAACATGCCAGAGCAGTCTGAGTCCCAATTCCTGATTAGCAATTTGGTTAACCTATTCAGAGGATGATGTGATAAGAATAGGAGGTAGGAGTTCACTAGGCAGTTAGGGTGAAAAAAAAAATCAAAGAAAAGTAGCCAGTTTCTTGGCTAAAACTCACAATGTCCTT
>NW_008371512.1:0-208 GCF_000622305.1 Nannospalax galili
GGTAGAACATAGGTTCTTTGAAAGTAGAGAGGAGGACCCTGGGGGCTGGAAAGAGTCAAGCAGGGGTGGTGGTGGGAAGGGGAGCTGGGAGTGAAGAAAAATGAGGCAGTCAGGGAGGACCAACCACCATGAAAGATGTATGAAAAAGGTGTGCCTACTACTTCGTAAGCCAATTAACAATATGCTAAAAAATAAGTTAGAGGAACGA
>NW_008371513.1:0-208 GCF_000622305.1 Nannospalax galili
GGTCACCACCAGCGGCAGCCGCTCCTCCATTCTCATGGGTGCCGCTCCTTCGTTCTCACGGGCGTCGAGGCTGCTCCTCCACTTGCCCTGGGCTGAGGACGCTCCTCTGCTCGCCTGGTGCTGAGGCAGCTCTTCTGCTCGCCTGGCACTGCCTCCAATCATCACTGCTTCTGCCCAGTCCTGGACCCCAGGGCTGGTGAGGAGACTG
>NW_008371514.1:0-208 GCF_000622305.1 Nannospalax galili
CAGTTACAATATGACATCACAGTGTTCTTTTATGACATCACAATGCTCATTTTGCCCTCAACTCTGTGTAACTGTGTCATCACCATGATCCATTGTGTCGTCACCTTGCTTATTATGCAAACACAGTGCTAATTGTCCCCTCACAATCCCCCAATATCAATGTGACATCCCAATTTTCCAATGTGCAAAAATTATCACCCTGTATGCC
>NW_008371515.1:0-208 GCF_000622305.1 Nannospalax galili
TGGAGAGTCCATAGATCCTATAGAAAACCCTATCTCTGTCATATCTCTAGATAAATGAAATTTATTACTGTGTGCTAAATATGGATCCTTATATTTACAGAGAAGCACTGTACATCACTCATCAAAAAGCATATTTTTGAAACAGATGGAGGTTATCACAGAGTTCCACAATTGGTCACACACAGAGAATATATGTCTGAGAGATGCC
>NW_008371516.1:0-208 GCF_000622305.1 Nannospalax galili
TTCAATTCTCATCAATGAAGCTCCCTCATACAACAGAGGGTCAGAAATACCAAAGGCCACAAATGGCCAAAACAGAGAATAATAAGAGTCGGCAGAGTATGGTCCTTGGACAGGACTCCTATATTGAGGTTCACCAACCCAGGCCTCAGGGACCATTGTGGAAGGAGGGGGGAGATTGTAAGAGCCAGGGAGGAGGTGCATGACCATA
>NW_008371517.1:0-208 GCF_000622305.1 Nannospalax galili
GGCATTGCCACCCAGAAAATCTTGGAGAAGCCTGGTCAGCTTTGAGTCTCTCTATGGAATATGAGTGCTTTTGCCATCTACCAGGGCAGAGATAACATTCCCCAAGGTTGAAAGGGACAGGTTGATCTTGGTTGCTTCCTTCAGTCTTTCCCCTCTTGTGCCAGTCTTGGCTTGCCGCTCACTGCCAGCAAGATCTACGAGGTTCAGT
>NW_008371518.1:0-208 GCF_000622305.1 Nannospalax galili
GTTACAATTTGACTTCGCAATGTTCCAATGTGACATCACAATGCTCCAGTGAGACATCAAAATGCTCCATTGTGCCAACACTTTCGCCCCATGTGCCATTATATAACTCCAATATGCCATCACCATGTTACCATTTGACTTCACAATATTCCACTGTGACTTCAAAATGCTCCAATTTAACACCAGAATGCGCCAATATGCCATCACA
>NW_008371519.1:0-208 GCF_000622305.1 Nannospalax galili
GAACACAAAGGAGGCCTGGGTTTCCCTGCACCCTGCACGTCCTCCCCACCAAATCCTTCCATGTGTCTTAACCTGATAAAAGCAGAGAAGTTGTACATCCTATGGGATGTCCTGTGGTGTTTCCACACACACATACTTGGTACAACATTCAAATCCAATTAAACAAATCTCAAATATTTGTCATTTCTATTTATTTATTTATTATTTA
>NW_008371520.1:0-208 GCF_000622305.1 Nannospalax galili
AATGCTTCTTCTAAGTATGTGGTTATTAAATAAATAATTAAAAAAAAAAGACTCTCCTAGCCTGCACTACTATCCTCAGGCCACTTGGGGTAAGTATATAGGGCAGCCCTCGGCGCCAGGACTCCCTAAACCACATTCACCCTTCCATATCTCCCCCCCCCCACGCCGTTCTATACTCCTAGTTTGGGCCCTGCGCCATTCCTAGTCT
>NW_008371521.1:0-208 GCF_000622305.1 Nannospalax galili
CTGGTTATAGGGGCACTTAACTGCTTTGCCATAGCCTGCTCTGGTGGCCTGGCCTTATCAACTGATCACTACAGAAACTGCAGAGTCAACCTGCTGTGCCAAAAGATAACATGCCTGCTCATCCTGAGAAAATATCCTCAGAAAGGAGCCCCTCAGTTACCCCAAGGACACTGATGCCTGACACCTGACACCAAGCAAATTCCTACAG
>NW_008371522.1:0-208 GCF_000622305.1 Nannospalax galili
TTACTTGTTCAAGGTCATGGGGCCAGTAAATGATCAGCCATCAGTCAAACCGAGGTTGGCCTGTCCCCAAAGAGGTTAAATTCACCATATGATTCTAAGAATAACAGAGGATTTTGCTATTTACCTTTTACTGAAAGGTGTTTGTACACTTTATGGGTAATATTTAGCACAAAACCAAATAACCAGAGAAATGACAAACTCATCAAGG
>NW_008371523.1:0-208 GCF_000622305.1 Nannospalax galili
GAGGATCACCCTGAGTTTAAAGCCAACTCATGCTGCAAAGTGAGATTTTGTGTCAAAAAACAAGAGGGTGGAGACATGGCTCCACTGTGAAGAGCACTGGCTGATCTTGCAGAAGACTGAAGTTTAGTGCTCAGTGTGCCTGTGGCTGCTAAAAACCACCTGTAACTCCAGGTCCAGGGGATCTGATGCCCTCTTCTGGCCTGCACCA
>NW_008371524.1:0-208 GCF_000622305.1 Nannospalax galili
TCCTCCAGCCAGAGCCAAGTTGTAATTGCACCCCGTGGTGAGTTGTGGTTCCTGGGTTTTGCTCTGTTTTGTTTCTTGCATCTGGCTTGTTGATTTCTTCTTAATCTTGGCATAAAATCTTCAGTCACTGTTATTATCTCTTGAAATTAAGTGCACACATATCTATTCCCCGGGCTTTGGGTGGCATTTCACACTAAATAATACTGTG
>NW_008371525.1:0-208 GCF_000622305.1 Nannospalax galili
GAGTTATGAAGGAGAACTAACCCTTCTGAATATCAGACATATCATAAACCCCCTGTAATTAAAAATGCAGCACCCACACATTAATAGACAAATAGAACAAAGTAGAAAGTCCAAAATGCTTCTAATATTGCAAAAATGTATACAATGTCATTGTAGCGTTATTGGACCAGTGCACATGGAACTTGAGTATACAATATAGGTAATATAC
>NW_008371526.1:0-208 GCF_000622305.1 Nannospalax galili
AAAACCCTATGGCCTGGTGCTGTCTTTCAGTGGTAGAGCGCCTGCTTCGAATACATTTGGTTGTGGGCTCTATATGGACACACAGAAAGATAAACCCTGCCCAGACCACCCCACACACACCAGAAGGAGATGTACAACTCGGCATAAGTTTAATGACTGGATTTGGGGGTAAGGGAGAAGGAAGAGGTGAGGGTGATCAAGATTCCTA
>NW_008371527.1:0-208 GCF_000622305.1 Nannospalax galili
TCTATCTGACCACCCACTCCCCAAAGTCTGCTGGGATTACATACTCTTCAATAATGCCTCTGGTTTCTAGGTGTGTGGTGTTTACTGTGCACTGTAGTATTACATTTATGTCTTTGTAAAAACAGCCTGACTCTTAGCATCAATTATAAAGTCAAGTGCACATGTGAATTGATGAGAACTGTTCCTTTAGGTTTATTTGCAGCTGTGT
>NW_008371528.1:0-208 GCF_000622305.1 Nannospalax galili
CAAGAGAGGCCTGAGGGCAGGAGCAAAATATATCCTCTTTTTATAAAAAAATTTGTATATACCTTGGTATAATTCATTAACTAGCTTAAAGAAGAACTCATAAAATTACACTAGGTTTATTGCCAAATTGATGTAACAGGCATGATAGGCATGTTGACACTGTACCCAACTGTTGAATACAGCAGTGTATATGCAAGAGGTATCCAAA
>NW_008371529.1:0-208 GCF_000622305.1 Nannospalax galili
ATACACAAAAATTGAATTAAAAATTTACAAAAATTAGAGTTTGTCTGGTTGCTCGACCGAAGCCCAAATCAGCACTGTCCTGCACTGAGTGAGTTGCCAGTGCTATCTCTGAGTTCTATGAAAGGAGAAATCTGACAAGTTATGGCAATGAGAAGGCTGGAGAAAAGTTTTAATTAAAAGAGCTTTGTAATTTTTGAGAATTTCACAC
>NW_008371530.1:0-208 GCF_000622305.1 Nannospalax galili
ATGACACAATCAAACACTGTGAAATCAAATGTAACATTGTGATGGCACAATTGAGATTTATGATGTCAAAATGTAATATTGTGAAGTTATATTGCAACATTGGAATGCCAAATTGGGGCAATATAACAGCACCTGGGGCTATAGTGTTGGCATATTGGAGATGTCACAAGGGAACATTCAGAAGTCATAATGTAACATTGTTGGCATA
>NW_008371531.1:0-208 GCF_000622305.1 Nannospalax galili
AGTCTTACCCAGCTGTGAACGCTGAGAGCTATAGTGACTTGTGTGGCAATACATACCCATGGGTGTTTGCAATAGTGGCATGAATGTGATAGGTATAACCAACCATTTTATGATTGGACTTAAAGTCCGTGCCACAGAAGGAAATGCACGCTACTGTGTGGCCAAGTCAAAAGCATGGAGTTCCAAGATCAGAGGCCCCAAACGTGAA
>NW_008371532.1:0-208 GCF_000622305.1 Nannospalax galili
CATGGTGAAACAGAGATGTTCACATGGTCACTAGGAAGTAAACAGAGAATAGGACAGTCTTCAAAAGCATGCCCCAAGTTCCTCCTGCTTTTCAAAATAGCCCCACCAGCTGGGGTCTAAGCATCCTACAAATGAGAGTAAGTGACATTTCATATTGAAGCCATAACGATAAATTTGTTTATTATGTAAATTTAATGGACAGTTAAAA
>NW_008371533.1:0-208 GCF_000622305.1 Nannospalax galili
TAAAACAAAACTCCAAGCTCTTAGGTTCCATCTAGAGTTCCTACTAAGATCCGTGCATTCTCTGCACACCCAGTCCCGTCTGTGGGTCATATTCTGGTTCAGAGACTGGGGTGGGTAATAAGGTTATAAAACGTGTCTCTTGCTTGCCAGCCACCATGTGCTAATAAGAATAGCAGTCGTAAGTCACTGGAATTGTGGATTTTTAGGC
>NW_008371534.1:0-208 GCF_000622305.1 Nannospalax galili
GAATCCTGAAATCCTATGCATTTTTGAAAACACATCTGAAAACTGTGAATCGTCCTCTTAAAAAAATCTCTATTTCAAATGTGTCTGGATAGTAGATTCTATCCCCTATGTTTCCAGACACTAAAATTGATGCGGAACTTTTGACCATTTCATTTGATACCCTCTAGTCACAAAGGAAGCTGTAAGGAACGTCTTCCTGACATCCTCC
>NW_008371535.1:0-208 GCF_000622305.1 Nannospalax galili
CTCATCGATTCTGCTCCCTTTGTCCTCGTGGACCGGTAGCCAATGACCCACAAGGAGAGGGAGAGACCCCACACATTTTGTAAGAAGCAAGTGTGTTTTACTGCAGCAGTTTTTTTGGACTTGTAAGACTCCATCCCTGTTCAATCTGATCAAGTTTCAGTAATTGAAACTAAAAAGACAACAAATATGAAGTCACTGTAGCAGACAC
>NW_008371536.1:0-208 GCF_000622305.1 Nannospalax galili
TCTGTTTCCAACAAACAATGACTTTTGTAATACTACATACCAAATGCTCAAAATTCCTCCAAATAAGACAATTCTAAGCCTCAGAAGCTGCATAAGTTTATCGAAGCAATGCTTCCTAGGTAGTTAGTTTCCTTGTTAGTTTCATTTCCAGTTGCTGTAATAAAATAATCCAACAAAGTACCTTGAAGAAAGAAAAAGTTTATTCATC
>NW_008371537.1:0-208 GCF_000622305.1 Nannospalax galili
GTCAGTTGTAACACCGCACAACCCATTTTTGTCTGATGCCTGAAGTAATTTCACAATGGGAATTTCAGTTCCCCAGCAAGCAGTTAGAGGAGTTTGAGCGTCCCCTAACAGTTGTAGTTTGAATGTGAAATGTCCCCCTCCCACAGACTCATGTGTTTCAAGCTGGTGCCACAGTTTGGGAAGTTTGTGGAACCCTTAAGAGGTGGCA
>NW_008371538.1:0-208 GCF_000622305.1 Nannospalax galili
GAAAGTCTAGCTAGAGTCTGTCATGATGGGGAAGACATGGCATGGTGGCAGGAGCAGGAGGCAGACAGATCACATTTTATCTGCACACGAGATGCAGAGAGAAGGTACCAGAAGGGGGTGAGTCTACAGACCTTTACAGCCAACTCCCAGTGACATGCTTTCTCCAGAAATGCTGCACCTCCTTTATAAAGACCCTATAACCTCCCCA
>NW_008371539.1:0-208 GCF_000622305.1 Nannospalax galili
TAACTCTACTTGTCTGGTCACACACATGAAATTAATGAATATGCAAACACTGCTATAAATTTCATTATTTTTAACTCACTACGTATATTACAATACTTCTCCCTCTGTTTTATATGAAGTACTTTATCAATTATTTTAAAATAAAAGTTGTTACAAACCTATTAACCATTTTTCAGTATACTTGTCATTCTTCAGGGACAATAAGCTT
>NW_008371540.1:0-208 GCF_000622305.1 Nannospalax galili
CAGCTCCTCTGTTTCTTCCTCCTCTCCAGTGATGTTCCCTGAAGCTTGGTGGGGGTGAGGTCGGTACAGGTGCCCCGTCTAGGGCTTGTCACGCAGTCTCTTATTCTTGGCATTTTGACAGTGATGTCTCTCTGCATTGACTGCTGCACACAGAACCTGTTAAAACAGACTCAAGGGATCAGATTCTGGGGCTGAGGTGGGAGGTGGG
>NW_008371541.1:0-208 GCF_000622305.1 Nannospalax galili
CTAAAATGTTTATAATGCATTACAAAAATAAGCACTAGCCAATCGGTAAGTCAGCATAGATATTTAAAAACACAATCAAGAAAGGTAGTAGTCAACACTCCATTATGGATGGGGGAGGGGACCACAAGTCCCTACCCCTAACTGAGGAGTTTTTGACAGATGATGGCTGCTGAGGGAAGAGTCATTTTTTTCTCACGGCTGTTGCCCA
>NW_008371542.1:0-208 GCF_000622305.1 Nannospalax galili
TTTTTTTAAGTTAACTCAAGACTTATAAAACGAGTTTAGGATTCTCCCCCGGCTTCCTGGTTTTTGGTTCAGTATGAGAAGCACCAGCTTCAGGTCTTCATTAGAAGCCTGATAAAATTCAGTGGTGAAGCTGTCTATTCTTGGGATTTTTGTTTGGGGAATTATTCCTTCAACCTCATGACTTGACAAAGGTCTGTGTAGATTTTCT
>NW_008371543.1:0-208 GCF_000622305.1 Nannospalax galili
TTCTGATGTACACCCAAGCTGGCCTTGAACTCATGATGTAGCCTCGACCAGCCTCAAGCTTGGTAAAATACTCCTGCCTCAGCGCCTTAGTCGGGATCACAGGCTTGTGCCTCCATGCCTGGATGCCACAGTTTCGCCTTGACCATTTCTTCCATTCCCTTTGGCCAATCTCCCTTAATTCAGCTAGTGTCAGCTTCTTTGAAGGTCC
>NW_008371544.1:0-208 GCF_000622305.1 Nannospalax galili
ATCATTCTCCATTCAGCCGTCGACATACATCTAGGTCGTTTCCATTTCTGGCTGTTATGAAAATATCAGCAGTGATGCTGTTGGGTCCCATAGACCTTCAAACAACACTGGCCGTCGCCTCTTCTTGTTTACCGGGTAAAAATGGATGCTAGGACCCCATTGCTGAAGATACCGTACACATGAGCTGTAGAACGAACAAGGAGAAAAC
>NW_008371545.1:0-208 GCF_000622305.1 Nannospalax galili
CACAGTTTTAGAAGCTTTCCTAGGATGTCACAACCCATTAGGTACTATTGAGGCCAATGTACCCTGTGTGGTTTAGCAGGTCTTCTCATTTGACGGATAAAGACACAGGCTCATAGAGGCAAAGTGATTCAGGCAACGTCACATAGCTAATCTCTAGCCTCCTGGTCTGATGGTCTTCTTGTCCTATCACAATGCAATGTTAAGCAGA
>NW_008371546.1:0-208 GCF_000622305.1 Nannospalax galili
AGGATCTGGGTTGATTCCCAGCACCCACATGGCAGGTAGCAACCATTCATAGCTCCAGTTCCAGGGAATTCAACACCCTCTTCTGCAGGCATTACATGACACGGCTGTACTTACACACATGCCTGAAATACACTCATGAACATGAAATAAAAAAAATGAGATGGCTCAGTGATTAAGAACACTGGCTGGTCTTGCAGAAGACCTGGGT
>NW_008371547.1:0-208 GCF_000622305.1 Nannospalax galili
ACTCTGAATTCTATTCTAGGTTTGGCAGACACAGTGATGACCTCCAAAGATGCCTTTGTCCTAATATCAGAACCTGTGAATATGAGGATGACACGGAATATGGGAACTAAGGTTGCAGATGGAATTGAAGTTGACAGTCAGATAATCTTAAAATAGGAAGATTGTTCTGGCTAGAAAGGGCTTGAGGTAATTATCAGGGTCCTTAAAA
>NW_008371548.1:0-208 GCF_000622305.1 Nannospalax galili
TTGTGATGTCACAGTGGAACATTGTGAAGTCATACTGTAACATTGTGATGGAACATTGGAGCAATATGATGGCAAATGGGGCGATTGTGTTGTCACATAAGAACACTGTGATGTCATATTGGAGCACAGTGATGTCCCATTAGAACACTGTGAGTCGTGTTGTAACATTTTGATGACACATTGGAGCAATATTTTGGCTCCAAGTGTT
>NW_008371549.1:0-208 GCF_000622305.1 Nannospalax galili
CCTATCTTTCACCCTGCACAAAACTCAATTTCAAATGGATCAAAGACCTCAGCGTAAAGCCTTAAACTCTGAAACTGTTAGAAGAAACCATTGGCAAAACCCTACAAGATATAGGTGTAAAACGGATTTTCTAAACCGGAAATCAATTGTTCATGAAACAAGAATTAACAAATGGGACCTCATTAAACTAAAAAGCTTCTGTACATCA
>NW_008371550.1:0-208 GCF_000622305.1 Nannospalax galili
CAGATCTAGTGACAAATGTTCCTTATCAAGTTAAAGTCAGCCCATAGAGGCTGGAGAGATGGCTCAGCCACTAACAGTGCAATGGAAAGAGGATTCAGTGGCTAAGAGCACCGGCTGCTCTAGCAGAGGACCCGGGTTCAGTTCCCAGCACCCATACAGTAACTAACAATCATCTATCTGTAACTCCAGTTCTGGGAGTTCTGATACC
>NW_008371551.1:0-208 GCF_000622305.1 Nannospalax galili
AGTTATTTCTACCAAGATGCTGCTGCCTTCATTAATGCACTCAGTTCTGAGAAACTAGGAGGAAGAAGAGCAAAGTCTTCTACCAGCTTCTCTCCTTTAACTCACGCAGGTGATGCCTTGTGTTCCTCAGCAAGAGTACATGTGCATTTCTCCATAGCTAATAATACAGCTGATGAAGAAGAATGGAAAAGACTGTCTCTGCTGAATA
>NW_008371552.1:0-208 GCF_000622305.1 Nannospalax galili
TTTTCCTCTCCTGCTAAATAATGTAGTCTAGAACTTTCAACAGTATCACCATAGGGACAAAAATCAGATACCCAAAGTAGAAAAGAACGCATCCTAATTATTACAATGGTTTGTTTCCTTACCCAATAAACTATTGCTTTGTATTATTTAATTCTTTTTTCAAAGATTTATTTTTCTCTGTGTGACCATGTAGGGGTGTGTGTGTGTG
>NW_008371553.1:0-207 GCF_000622305.1 Nannospalax galili
GTGTGTGTGTGTGTATGGTGTTGCATGCACATGTGCACACACATGTGTCAGGGATCAAACTCAGGCTGTCAGGCTTGGCAACAAGTGCTTTTGTCTGCTGAGCCATCTCATTGGTCAAATGGCCAACGTTTCATTAACCAACTTAACTTGAGAAGCATTCTAAGCTGGTTTTAAATACCACACACACACACACACACACACACACAC
>NW_008371554.1:0-208 GCF_000622305.1 Nannospalax galili
GCTACTTTAAACAAGTACGGCTTTGCACGCTTCATGCTTTTTGAAGTATGCTGACTCGCAGTAGTACCAAATTAACCAAATTGATACAAAAACCAGGTGAGTCTTTCTCTGACTTTGTTGAGAGATGCCAACAAAGTATAAATAGAAAGATCAGTCGTCAGGGAGCTGCCGATGCCTTGCTCAAGGATCTTGCATATGAAGGCTGCTC
>NW_008371555.1:0-208 GCF_000622305.1 Nannospalax galili
GCTATAGTCTCTGCTTGTGAAGTGAGATACTCAAGGTCATGACAGGTTATCAGGTGTGCTGTTGCAGCTTGTCGCTTTTGTGGTCTGTGATGCCGGGTCAGTCTCTTGGTGGTTAACAGGTACGTCACTTCCTCCAGGGTTAGGGCTGCCGTCTCCGGGGTCGGTGGTTGTGGAGGGAGGATTTTTGATGCAGGCAATTCTGATGTTG
>NW_008371556.1:0-208 GCF_000622305.1 Nannospalax galili
TTCCTTACTTGATCTCAACTGAGTTCCAAAGATGAAAGGTAGCACAAGCAGGTTTGGTTGTGAACTCTTCAGCCGAGCCCCTGCTGCAACAGTCATACTTAACGCTTATTTCTCGCTTTCCTGGTATCTGCCGCATAGTGCTACACTCCCAGTAGATGCTAAGAGTCCAGACTTTCCTTAGAGCTCAGAGCAGCAGGCATCAAGGCCA
>NW_008371557.1:0-208 GCF_000622305.1 Nannospalax galili
GATTATAGAGTCAGTGAAGGGGGACTTTAGTTGTACCCTCAGGGTACTATTTCAGTGTTAGCGATTGCCTAAGGGATCCTAAGGCATTTAATTTACAAGAAAAATTCTGTTATCTACATTCTCAGCTCCAAGTACATGATTCATCTTTTCTTTCTCATGTCCAACACCTTTGCCAAGGAATTCAAATTTTTTTATTTAAGTCCTTTGA
>NW_008371558.1:0-208 GCF_000622305.1 Nannospalax galili
GAGGAGCCCCTACCATACACCTTAATCATAATTAGACCCCTCCCCTATTTACACTCCCCATAGATAACCCACTGGATTTCATGCCTTCTGTCATATGTGTTAAGGCCTATGGAATCAAGTTTGTGTAACCAGATGTACTTTGGTGTTGAGTTCATAACCTGGAGCCTGTTCTGCCTATCTAGTATCACTCCCTTAAGGACTACAAACT
>NW_008371559.1:0-208 GCF_000622305.1 Nannospalax galili
CATCACAATGCTCCAGTGTGCCAACATTAAGGCCCCATATGCCATTATATTGCTCCAACGTGCCATCACAATATTACAGTATGAATTCACTATATTCCATTGTGCCATCACAATGCTTACTCTGCCATCACAGTGTCCAGTGTACCAAGACTAAGGTCCCATGTGACATTATATTGCTCCAATGTGCCATCACAATGTTACAATATGA
>NW_008371560.1:0-208 GCF_000622305.1 Nannospalax galili
GGCATTTGTTAACTCAGAGGAAAGAAGAAAGTTGATGGCACTGAAATACATAAGAAAAGAAGGAAGCGATAGATCAGTATCTGCACGCCTCCCTGGAGATCTGGGGAAAAAGAAAATTTAATCCTAAATCAAGCGTACGATAGAAATAATAAAACATATGGCAAGAAAAAAATGAGATTGAAACAGAAAATGAATAAATATATTTTAA
>NW_008371561.1:0-208 GCF_000622305.1 Nannospalax galili
TTGTGTAATGTCTTCGGAGGGCATTGGATTCTGTGAAACTGGAATTACCAACAATTGTTAGATGCCATGTGAGTCCTGGCAATGGAATCTGGGTCCTGTACAATAGCGTCATTGCTCTTTACCACTGACCCATCTCTCCAGCCCCTCAAGCGCAATGTTAATCAAATAATAAATGTGGTACAGTTAGTATTTAAAGACCCTAAAAAAA
>NW_008371562.1:0-208 GCF_000622305.1 Nannospalax galili
GGGGGAGGGGGGTTCTGACAGATCAGTGAGAACATATCAGCTCTACCACTGAAGACCCAGAGTCCTGCCCCGCCAACCCCAAGATTGCAAGTGTCTCCTGTAAATTGATCATCTCTCTGATAATCTGATAAGCAACAGTAAGTGTTGTTCAGAGGATAAGGGGCTGGAGAGATGGCTCAGTGGTTAAGAGCACTGACTGCACTTGCAG
>NW_008371563.1:0-208 GCF_000622305.1 Nannospalax galili
AGGATAACCTTGAGTTTCTGGTGTTTGGTCTCATCCTCCAGTTTGGTGGGACTACGCATATGCACTCCTGTGCCCAGTTTCCCTGTGTCTGACATCTAAGCCAGGGCTTCATGCATGGTAGGCCAGCATTCTGACAATTGAGGTGCATCCTTTCCGAACAGAGTCAGTCAATATCTCAGAGAAACTGGGCAGCACATGAAGATTGGGG
>NW_008371564.1:0-208 GCF_000622305.1 Nannospalax galili
CATACCATTGACCCTTCTGATGAATTCTAAATCTAGCTCCCTTTAATTGGTTTTATTTTTCTGGTGTTTTGATTTGATGTAAGACAGGGTATGACTTTGTAGCTGAGAGTATTCTAGAAATCTCTCTGTAGTCCATGTTGCCCTCAAACTGGCAATAATCTTGCTGACTCATACTCCCAAGTACAAAATTACAAGATGGAGTCCCCAT
>NW_008371565.1:0-208 GCF_000622305.1 Nannospalax galili
TTATAATTCTCTTAGAAAATTTTCCATATATTTGTTTACACTGATATTACTGTTACCAACCAATGAGTTTTAAAAGACTATTCAGTTATTTGTTGTGAATCACTGTTAAGACTAGAAATTGACAGCTGTGTTGGTGCTTGCCTTTGTTCCCAGCACTTGGGGAAAAGAAGTAGGCAGATCTATGTGAAATTGAGGACAGACTTTTCTC
>NW_008371566.1:0-208 GCF_000622305.1 Nannospalax galili
GCCATCTATATGGCAGAGAGGGCAGGTTACACGACCATGTACACTTCAAAGGCTGCATGTGACATGACCATCTGCACGTCAAACAGAGCAGGTGACATGACAATGTGCACGGCAGAGAGGGCAGGTGATACGACCATGTGCACATCAGAGAGGGCAGGTGAAATGGCCATCTACACATCAGAGGGGGAAATTGACACGACAATCTGCA
>NW_008371567.1:0-208 GCF_000622305.1 Nannospalax galili
ATTCCACTACTCTTTTTAGTGTGTTCGTAGCTCACAACATGCAGCCAAGAAATGGGAAAGGCAAGACCAAGAGACCAGCTGGAAAATTCCTTCTCACACCCAGGAGAAGTTGAGGAAGGCAAAACACTTAACAGGGTGAAACAATTGGAACACGTATAATAACAGGTTAACAAATGGATGTGATCCATTGTTTTTCCTCCAACATTTT
>NW_008371568.1:0-208 GCF_000622305.1 Nannospalax galili
GACTGCTCATTTAGATGACCCAGCTTGGATTCCCAGCACCCACATGGCAGTTAACAACCATCTCTAACTCCATGGAGTTCCAGGGGATCTGATGCCCTTTTCTGGCCTCCACGGGTTTTGCACAACACAGTTGCAAACATATACATACAAAACACATACATGCAGGCAATGTACTCATACACATAAGATAAAAATAATAAATAAATAA
>NW_008371569.1:0-208 GCF_000622305.1 Nannospalax galili
CCTGCCTCCGGTGTCCCTGGTAGCACACTAATTTTTCCAGTGATGGGTAAATGAAGGGAGGCAGGATACTAAAACCTTCCTATAATTTGAAATATGATATGAAAGGAGACAGAGTCATAGTCACATCTTAACTTTAACAACATGGTATAGAAGGAAAGTGAGTAGTGTAACAAGAGCTTTGTTGGGGCCCATCAGTGGAAGGTTATTT
>NW_008371570.1:0-208 GCF_000622305.1 Nannospalax galili
GACTGTGTCCGCCAACCAGCCGGCGCCACTGGACCCAAGCTGGACCCCAGCCCTGTACCGTGTCCCTGTCGTCTCCACTGGCCTCGACACCCCCGCCTAGCGTCTCTCCTCCCTCTCCCCATCCCATCCTTTCGCTCGCACCCCCTCTCCCGGTCTTCGCCAACCCAGTGGTGCAGTTGCCTGCAGTGGACCCGCCTGACATCCTGGC
>NW_008371571.1:0-208 GCF_000622305.1 Nannospalax galili
GCATATGAAGTTTATCGTTTATATTTGCTTTTCCCAAAAGCAATTAGGAAATTTTCAGGTAAGTGTATTTACCTTCTGAAGTAAAATCTAGGAAAGATGGGTTTTCGGTCCGTTCTACAGAGATGACAGTGCCCGGTGTGGTGCATTAAGTTCTGATTTGAGCCTGGCCTCATGTCTGGGGGCAACAGCAACTGAGATTCTCAGTGCC
>NW_008371572.1:0-208 GCF_000622305.1 Nannospalax galili
GTTGCTTGGATTCCTCACTATTTGAGAGGTCATTTGTTCCATCTCGAAATGACACCAAGTAATAGGGAAGTGTTGTTTTTGTATTGTTAAGCTGATACGTAGCTCTCAAGATTTCACTCCTTGGTTCTAATTTGACCTTAATTCAAAATGGTATTAAATAAATCTAATTCTTTCTTCTATAAGCCATCTCTTCAAATACCTGAAAGGA
>NW_008371573.1:0-208 GCF_000622305.1 Nannospalax galili
TATACCCCTGGTCAAGTACTCCACACCCCTGGACCAATGCAGCCCAATGCTTCAGGACCCTGCTGATATTTTCCTAGTCTGGGAACCTAAAAGAGGGTGCCCTGGCTCTCTGGCTCCACACCACCTGGTGGGGGTTATGGTTCTGGATCTGAAAAGAAAATGAAGGATGATTCTTTGAGAATGATCACCACCATTGCTCCTCTCTCTT
>NW_008371574.1:0-208 GCF_000622305.1 Nannospalax galili
CACACACACACACATACACACGCATGAGCACGCACGCACACAGGCACACACACACGCACACGCGCTCTCCCTCAACCCTTGGATTCTTGCTGTGCTATTGCTACAGGTAATTGCAAGGAGAAAATTTGCTGCTGAATTGGGAAGGAATCAAAGGTTCGTTTTAAGGATATCAGGAGAGAACAGGAGGGTGCTGCTTTGTGTACATTAC
>NW_008371575.1:0-208 GCF_000622305.1 Nannospalax galili
AGAGTCCAAGTAGTCCAACAGTGGCTGTACCACACTGGAGAGGCTGAGAATACATACTCGCTCAGTCAACGAAGCTGGATGTCTCAGTAGTCCCAATCTGACACTGAAAGTCTGATGAACTGCAAAAGATCAGCTAGTCTTCAGTCTACAGCAGCAGGACAAACTCACCAGAGAGAGAGAAGGCAAGCAGCAAGAAGCCAGGCATTCT
>NW_008371576.1:0-208 GCF_000622305.1 Nannospalax galili
TTTGCACATTTAGGTTAGTTTCTTATTTTTATTTATTTTTCCTGTTTTGATATCTCAGTGTACAGAGGAATAGATATTTTCATACATAGAGAGACCTCGATATATACAGCATAGTAGGACATGTGTGTTCACATATGTGGGCACACATGTGTGGAGGAGCACATGCATGTATGTACATATGCATGTGGAGGCCCAAAGTTGACACACA
>NW_008371577.1:0-208 GCF_000622305.1 Nannospalax galili
AGCACACAGACCACTGGGATTGTGTCTCTAGTCCCCCTCTTCCATTCCTGGCATTAAATATCTCAAAAGGTCTTTTGACTTCAATATTTGTCCATTTTAGAAAGCCATCACCACAAAATCCTGAAAAGTAAATGAAATTAAAATATGTTTACTGGTCTGACACTCAGTCCACCCTATGAGTTCTCTCAGTGAAAACCAGTGTATCATC
>NW_008371578.1:0-208 GCF_000622305.1 Nannospalax galili
GGGCAAAGGAAGAGAATGGAGACAGAACCCCAGCTGGTCAAAGGCCCTAAGTCTGAGAAAAATTAGGAAAAAGCATAAGTGACTTCTGGTCAGGTGGTCAAGGAAGAAATATGAGCCGTGGGTAGCAAACAGGTAACAGGAAACTACTCAAAATCCAGGTACAGAGGCAGGGTTCACTGTTGCACCCTGAGACAGCTCAGCAGCGGGG
>NW_008371579.1:0-208 GCF_000622305.1 Nannospalax galili
AGAATCAGAAACTACAAAAGAAATTCATATGCCAAAGTCACAGAGAAAAAATAAGAACATGAAACACCAAAATAATATATCCCCAACAAGTACCAATGGTCCTGTAGAGGAGTGAGAACTTGCTAGAGATAACACAGAACATGGAACTCAAAAGAAAAATTATAAAGATGATAAAAGAATTCAGTGAATTTAAAGAACACACAAACAA
>NW_008371580.1:0-208 GCF_000622305.1 Nannospalax galili
ATGCACACACACTCACATCCATGCATGCACACAATATTTTTTAAAAGTTTAATTTCTAAGGTAGGGGTTTTCTCTAGTATCTATGACCTCTCTATTCATGCACATTTGGCTGTTTACAGTGCCATACATTTGGCTATGTTTACAGTCACACATGAGTTCCATCCCATTCAAATGGCTTTAAGCCCAATTAGACAGTTGTTGATCATTC
>NW_008371581.1:0-208 GCF_000622305.1 Nannospalax galili
AAGGCCAGGAATGGCAGGTGGCTGAGGTGGAGGCGGGCTGGAGGTGTCCAGGGCAAGTCAGTTCGGGGTCTGGCCTGGTTGCCAGGGTTCTGCCTGCTTAGCTGACGCAGCCTTCCTCCACTCCCGGGTCTTGGACAGCTCCCCAAGCTGTCTTGTGAGATATTCTGTCACATCCCCCTCCCACGTCCCAGGCTTCACAGGGAGTATG
>NW_008371582.1:0-208 GCF_000622305.1 Nannospalax galili
TTGAGCACAGGTGAATACATGTGTGTGTATATAACACACACATGCACATGTGCACAGTGACACACATTATCCTTCATACTGAAGATGAAGGGACTCTTGTGTAGAACTGCAAAGTGGGTCAGGGTGATACAGGAATGCCTTTTCCAAGAGTCTCCATCCTTACTATTAGTGGAGGTTTCCCTAAAATTGCTGTGAATTACACATCCTC
>NW_008371583.1:0-208 GCF_000622305.1 Nannospalax galili
TGGCTTCTGTGAGGAGTATTATCCCTTTGCAGGGTAGCTCAAATTATTTTTAAAAAATAATGCAGAGGAAGCTTACTGAGCAGTTTCCATACGGCTTTCTCAGACATCTTAATGTTAGCAACCCTTCACCTCCCCATCGCCTGTCTGCTTTACTTTACCCTCCCGCCTCAAGCCCTCCCCTAATTATTCCTCTTTCCTCCATCATACT
>NW_008371584.1:0-208 GCF_000622305.1 Nannospalax galili
GATATCCATATGAAAGAAGAGTTTTCAGCTTATGATTACTGTACTCTTAAATAGAAGTAAATTGAAAAATGCTATACATATTAAAAGGGAGAGGCAACTGTACGCATGCGTAAATGTGAAGCACAGCTTAAAGGCCAGATGGTTTCACACGAGAACTAATTCTAATAATGGTAAATAGAGGGGACTATAGTCTGGACGTGAATGTGAT
>NW_008371585.1:0-208 GCF_000622305.1 Nannospalax galili
GCCAGAGCAGCCAGTGCTCTGAGCCATCTCTCTAGCTCCTCAGTAATATTTTTTAATTTGTGCTTTCTTTTATTTCCTTAGATTGAGTAAAGTTTTTGTCACTTTTGTTCATCCTTTCCAATACCCAAGGGTTTTGTTTCCTTGATCCTTTGTATTGTTTTTTTACTAATTTTTCATTATGTTCAACTCTGATTTTTATTGTTTTACC
>NW_008371586.1:0-208 GCF_000622305.1 Nannospalax galili
GCAGGGGAAAGAGGAAATTGGGGAAAGGACAAAAGTGAGTAATCACTCGATATCCCCGATTCAAGACTAAGAAGCAACTCTGAGAGTTCCTAGGGGTGGCTAGGTTTTGACAGCTCTGGATCCCAGAATATTTGTTTTTCACAGCCGAAGTTCAGAAAATATAAAATGTGATCAGTTACATCTTTGGTGGCTTTCTACTCCTGGGGCT
>NW_008371587.1:0-208 GCF_000622305.1 Nannospalax galili
GGGTATGTCTTCTCAAACATTCATCATGTCTTGGAGCTGGGGAGATGCCTCGGAGATTACGACCATTTATTTTCTTGCAGAACATTAATTCCCTAGGGTTTGAACTTAAATTTAGATTCTCAAGCAGAGAACACTGTCACACGACCCAATATAGCCGAAGTGTTCAAGGTATCCAGTTCAGGGAACAAAGAAAATGACCGTCTGCCTT
>NW_008371588.1:0-208 GCF_000622305.1 Nannospalax galili
GAAATCCATCACTCTATCCATTGGAAATACCTGAACAAATACTGGACAAGGAAACCAAAAATGTGGGAGAAAAAACAAATTAATAAAAATGCAGGTGAGATGTGGTTAAAAGAGACTCAATGAAATACAAGTTGTCATTAAAGAATAACTGATACAAGTTCAAAAACCTAAAAGAAATGGATCTAGAAGAAATGCAAGAATTCCTAAA
>NW_008371589.1:0-208 GCF_000622305.1 Nannospalax galili
CTGGAATCACAGGCAGCTATAATCTGCCTGATGTGGATGCTGAGAACTGAATCCAGGCCCTCTGGAAGAGTAGCAAATGGTTTAACCACAGAGCCAACCTCTCTCGCCCTCAGCGTTTTTCTTTCAATCTTTGGGTTAGATTAGTTCCATTAATTAGGTAATTTCCATCAAATTTCAAACTATTTGGCTGTTTCCAATCTATAATTGT
>NW_008371590.1:0-208 GCF_000622305.1 Nannospalax galili
TACAGATATTGCTTAGAGCTTTGGGAAAAAATGTCAGATCAAGAGTCAAAACAAAAATCTGACAAAAGATATAACTATAAAAGCTATAAAACATTTGAGTTTTTTAAAAACTGTAGTTTCATGTATTTTTTTTGCATATGTGTGTTGTATGTCTACATGTGTGCTTATGTTTGCATATTGTTTGCATTGTACCAGATTAGCCTGAAGA
>NW_008371591.1:0-208 GCF_000622305.1 Nannospalax galili
GATAAAGCACTTGTTGTGCAGGCATGAGTACCCAGATTTCAGATTCCCAGAGCCCACCTAAATGCTGGGCAGGCTTGGTAGCCACCTGTAATCTCAGCACCTTGGAGGAAGAGACATGCGATCCCTGTTCAAGATGGACAGCTAGATTATCTGGAATTAGAGAGCCCCAAGTTAGTCAGAGATCCTGCCTCAGTAAATAATGTACAAT
>NW_008371592.1:0-208 GCF_000622305.1 Nannospalax galili
TTATTTCTGCCAAGTCATATGATTCATAAGCATTGATGGGTGAAATGGAAGAAAATGAAAGACAGGACAATGTAGCAGAAGAGCAATTCCACGCCCTTCCTAAGGCTGGTGTGACAGTACAAACCAACTTAACCTGTTACACCGCTTCCACGCAACTACACTTGATTTCTGCTCAGATGGGAAGTTAGCATTTAGCTCATTCTTGATG
>NW_008371593.1:0-208 GCF_000622305.1 Nannospalax galili
AAAGTAGTAAAATTAGCACATTTCATAGACTTGAATTTCATAGAAAAATTTATGGTATATGAATCTGATCAGGTTTTTCCTGCATTACACATGCCTGCACATGGTCTACCTTTTTGAAGGCAGAGAGAAAGGAGGAGAGGCAGGCCAAGGACCAAACGTTGATACTGAATACATACCTCACATGATAAACACGGCTATCTGTAGAGTT
>NW_008371594.1:0-208 GCF_000622305.1 Nannospalax galili
ACTGGATACAATCAGTGATGCAGCCAATACCCCCTATAATTGGCAGCACATAGCCCGTGCATGCTTGCAGGGGAGTGACTGTCTCTTATGGAAAGCTACTTATCAGGATGAATGTGAACAACAGGTAGAGCGCAACAGGTGCACCAATGTTCCAAACATTGGGCTTGATGCATTGGTAGGGAGAGGCAACTTTGAAAATCCTCAGGCC
>NW_008371595.1:0-208 GCF_000622305.1 Nannospalax galili
CCAAAAAGGGAGATATACAGTTATTATTTCTATGACTGACAAAATAGTGCAATTTCAAATTCTTTCCTTCACTCCACTTCCGCCTCTCATTTCTGTCTAGCTCTCTCCTTCTCTGTCTCTCTCACACACATTTCTCTTAATCAACCAATGTGAAATATGACTTAATACGTTTTAATCAATTATGCCCAATACTTAAGACTGACCCTAT
>NW_008371596.1:0-208 GCF_000622305.1 Nannospalax galili
AGGAGGATCAGGAGTTCAAGGCAGCCTTGGTTATATAGCAGTTTGAGGCCAACCTGCACTACACACACACATATCAGATGATCACCTGGAATTCAAGCATGAGCTTGTTGGACTGCAAAGCCCATTCTTTCTGCTACTATGCTGATTCCCAGGTTAGAGCATAGTAGGTGTAGAATTTGACCTTTATAAATTTGTTTTGTTCCGGTTT
>NW_008371597.1:0-208 GCF_000622305.1 Nannospalax galili
CCCAGCCAACCAACAGTTCAGTTATTTCCTTGTTTGGGGACAGAGACAGGGTCCTTCTCAGCCATGGAAGGTGCACATAGACACCGTTAGACCCACAGAGAAAGGGAGGGGAATCACCAGGTGGAGCACACTAAATCCAAATAAAAACCAAATCTCTTTAAGAGTCCGTGGTCTCCCCATTCTCTACTCAAGAAGTCTGTAACACTTG
>NW_008371598.1:0-208 GCF_000622305.1 Nannospalax galili
AAAGGCATACAGAACTTGAATATGGCTATAGTTATTTAAAAATATAAATACATGGGGCTGGAGAGATGACTCAGTGGTTGAGTATTGCTGCTCTTACAGACGACTTGGCTCAGCTCCCAGCACCCACACAGGAGCTCACAACCCTTCGTAGCCCCAGGTCTGACACCTTCTTTTGGCCTCTGTAGGCACTGTGTGCACGTGGTGCACA
>NW_008371599.1:0-208 GCF_000622305.1 Nannospalax galili
TTCCAGGACAGCTGGGACTACAGGGAGACCCTGTCTCAAAAAGTCAAAAAATAATAATAATAAAATTAAATAAATAAAAAATAAAAATAAGGCTGGGCACATGCCTTTAATTCCAGGAGGCCAGGGCAGGCAGATCTGTGAGATGGAAGTTTCTACATCCAGTTCCAGGGGATCCGATGGCCTCTTCTGTCCTCCAAGGGCATTGCAC
>NW_008371600.1:0-208 GCF_000622305.1 Nannospalax galili
TGCCTCCCAAGTGCTGGGACTACAGGCATGTGCCACCATGCCCGGCATAGTAACAAAATAAAGAAAAGTCAGAGATCAAGACACTTTTCTAATACATTGGTGGAAACATTCAGTAGGCAGGTCAGAGCAAAATGGGGGGCAGGGGTTCTACTATAGATCTCTGATGCTATCTGATGACATTCTTAGCTTTTTGATTGGTGAGACCTGG
>NW_008371601.1:0-208 GCF_000622305.1 Nannospalax galili
AAAGGCATACAGAACTTGAATATGGCTATAGTTATTTAAAAATATAAATACGTGGGGCTGGAGAGATGACTCAGTGGTTGAGTATTGCTGCTCTTATAGACGACTTGGCTCAGCTCCCAGCTCCCACACAGGAGCTCACAACCCTTCGTAGCCCCAAGTCTGACACCTTCTTTTGGCCTCTGTAGGCACTGTGTGCACGTGGTGCACA
>NW_008371602.1:0-208 GCF_000622305.1 Nannospalax galili
AAAAAAAGCTTGAGTAAACTAATTTGCAGAAAGCTACAGCAACAACTCCAAGTAGAGTTTTCTAGTTGGAAGAAAACAGGCACCATCTGGGTTGATTATTGTTAATTATAAAATGTAAACCATGATGGAAAGAGGTGTGAACAAAATTAACAGTGGAAAGAAATGTGGCCTTAGATTCAGCGCTGAGGGAGGGAAGGTACCAGAGTTC
>NW_008371603.1:0-208 GCF_000622305.1 Nannospalax galili
TCTGGGACTGACCTTTCCTCTTCCTGATCCTTTGCATCCAGACCAACCCAGTGCCTCAGTACAGTCCCCAGGAGCCCATTGGGGCTGCTTCCTGCCCCCATATTCTTTTGCATCTCTGGGTGGCAAGGACACCAGCTGCCTTAGACCAGCATCTTTCCTGGGCCAGGCTCCCAACCAGTCCAACCCCCAAATTCCTGAGGCCAAAATC
>NW_008371604.1:0-208 GCF_000622305.1 Nannospalax galili
ATTTTTAATTTTTAATTATGTATACATGTGTGTGGATGGGTGAGTTTGTGTACATGAATGCAGCGTCCTCAGAGGCCAGAAGAGGGCACTGGACTCCTGGAGCTGGGATTGCAAGTGATTGTGAGCTGCTGAACCTGGGTGCTGGGAACTGAGCTCAGGTCCTTTGCAAAAGCAAGTATGAGCTTTTAACTGCTGAGCCATCTTTCCA
>NW_008371605.1:0-208 GCF_000622305.1 Nannospalax galili
AAATAAATAAATAAATAAATAAATAAATATAAAAACTACATGCAGCTAATTTGTACAAATTAAATTCCAAACAAGGGAATTCACAAATATTTTTGTTCTGTTTTTATATTTAAGTACCTTCATCTACAAGTTCCATTCATTTTTATCCTTAAAATTTATATTTCAAAGACACCAAATTGTCCTGGGTAGTTTCACATTTTTTTTTATT
>NW_008371606.1:0-208 GCF_000622305.1 Nannospalax galili
AGCTAATGCTGACCTATGCAAAAGGGCTGTGAGATTATGGGGAAGAAGATGTTTGTAGGAGATAAAGATGAGTCTAAGGGTAAAACAGACAGAGCCAAAAGAACTGTACAGACATTAAAAACAGAAGTGACAACAGATCACTTGGTAAACTACAATAAATTCAAAGCTAGGGTAGTAAAGTGGGCTCCGAAAGATGCAAGTACTTGGG
>NW_008371607.1:0-208 GCF_000622305.1 Nannospalax galili
CAAGACAGCCATCACTTTCAGGCAGGAATTTATGAGAGCCTTGACTGCCTACCTTGCTGAAAGAGCAAAGCTCCTGGACTAATTACCTTCCCCACTTTCCATAAGGCTTTGTTCAGGTGACTTTGGAATGTGGTGTCAAAAATCCCATTCATTTCTGCTGCAAGTTCTCTCAGAACAGACACTGTGGACTCATCACTGGCATTCAGAA
>NW_008371608.1:0-208 GCF_000622305.1 Nannospalax galili
CATTGCACCAGCCTGTGTCTTTTGACAGGGGAGTTGAGGTCACTGATATTAGTGTTATTATTGAGAGGTGTGTATTGCATACTGTAATTTTAATTTCTTTGTGTTTGTGGCCCTATTTTGTGTTTTCATTGCTATACCTTTAGTTATTTTCTTTCTATATTCTCTTGGGTATACTCATATACTCATTCCTTTCTTCTGTCCTTTGTAT
>NW_008371609.1:0-208 GCF_000622305.1 Nannospalax galili
ATATAATATAGTAATATATGAATAATATAACATAATAATATAATATAATAATATAAGGTATATAATATATCATATACACTATAAGACATATAATATATTATAAATAATAACATATTATGTAATATATAATACACTGTTATAATAAATTTTTATAATGTTCCTTATAAATTATTGAAAGAGATTAAGGAGACAGTTAATAAATATGGAA
>NW_008371610.1:0-208 GCF_000622305.1 Nannospalax galili
AGAAAGGGGTTTACTTCAGCTTACAGTTGCAGGTTATAGTCCATCATTGTGATGAAGTCAAGGCAGGAACTAGAGACAGATAATCATATCATATCCACAGTTAAGAGCAGAGGGAAATGAAAGCATACATGCTCACCTGCTTTCTTGATTGTACTCTGCTGATTTCTCCACTCTCTAGTTCAGGACCCTTTGCCCAGGGAATGGTGCC
>NW_008371611.1:0-208 GCF_000622305.1 Nannospalax galili
TATGTTGCCGCACTTATCACCCTTTAAAACACATGTGGACAAACGTACCACAAATTCAGCTTCCTGCATCTCCTCACTCTTCAGCTGAGAGCAGTTTGATCAGATGCTGTCCACTTAAGTCAGGCTTCAGTTTGTATTAAAGCCACAAGCCATAAGGAAATGAGTGTTCCCATGGAGACCCTTCAATCAGGCACCTTCACTCTTCTGT
>NW_008371612.1:0-208 GCF_000622305.1 Nannospalax galili
TTGCTCCAATATTCCTACAATGTTACAATATGACTTCTAAATATTTCTTCTAACATCACAATGCTCGAATGCGACTTCACAATGCTCCAATATGCAAACACTATGTCCTCACGTGCCATAATATTGCCCCAATTGGCATCACAATGTTGCAATATAATTCACAATGTTACATTTTGACATTACAATGCTCCATTGTGCCATCACAATG
>NW_008371613.1:0-208 GCF_000622305.1 Nannospalax galili
TGACACGACCATCTGCAAGTCAGAGGGGGCAGGTAACACGACCATCAGCACATCAGAGACGGCAGGTGACAGGAACATGTGCAAGACTAACAGGGCAGGTGACACGACCATGTGCATGTCAGAGAAGAAAGGTGACACGACGATCTGCAAGTCAGAAGGGGCAGGTGATGCGTCCATCTGCGCTTCTGAGGGTGCAGGTGACATGACC
>NW_008371614.1:0-209 GCF_000622305.1 Nannospalax galili
AGAAAGGGGTTTACTTCAGCTTACAGTTGCAGGTTATATGTCCATCATTGTGGTGAAGTCAAGGCAGGAACTAGAGACAGATAGTCATATCATATCCACAGTTAAGAGCCGAGGGAAATGAAAGCATACATGCTCACCTGCTTTCTTGATTGTACTCAGCTGATTTCTCCACTCTCTAGTTCAGGACCCTTTGCCCAGGGAATGGTGCC
>NW_008371615.1:0-208 GCF_000622305.1 Nannospalax galili
AGAATACTCTGTGGCAAACACACCAATGAAGCTATGTCTTCTAACTCACCCTGGGAGCCTAATTGGAATCCTGGTCTGAGAATGTTTAGGGAAACGTCTCACAGACTTTTTCATGTATGTAAATCATTTGGTGCCCATGTCACCCTTCAAGAAATTGTAATTCTGTGTTGTTGATTTGAAGTCCATGGTTTGACTTCCTTCACAAGTT
>NW_008371616.1:0-208 GCF_000622305.1 Nannospalax galili
TATGTTTACATTTATGGTTAGGTTAGGCTTAGGTGTAGGGTTAAGGTTAAGGTTGCGGATGGGTTTAGGGTTAGGGATAACGTTAGGTTTAGGGTTAGGTAAGGGTCAGCTTACGGTTTGGGTTAGTGTTAGGGTCAGCTTACAGTTTGGGTTAGTGTTAGGGCTAGGGTTAGGGCAAGGGTTTTAGTTAGGGTTACGTTTAAGTTTA
>NW_008371617.1:0-208 GCF_000622305.1 Nannospalax galili
TGTCTACCCATTTCCTCAGTTCTATGCTGGTTTTGTCAGATTGAGTTTGCATTGGCCTTATGCATGCTGTCACCATTGCTATATGTTCATATGAGCAAGGTCCCAGGAGCCTGGAAGCCTCTGTTTCCTTATGGTCATGCACCCCCTCCCCTGGCTCTTATAATCTTTCTGCCCTGTCTTTCTACCCTGTCTCAGCCCTTGAGGGGGG
>NW_008371618.1:0-208 GCF_000622305.1 Nannospalax galili
GTGTGTGTGTACCCGCTTGTGTACGAATCCCTGAAGTCAACCTTGGGTGTCATTCCTCAGATGTCATCTACCTTATTTTTTTGAGACAGGATTTTTCACTGGCTTGGAATTGACTAATGAGCCCCAGGGAAATCTGCCTTCCTAGAGTTGGTATTATAATCATGCACTACCATCCCTGGTTTCTATACTGGGGTTTGAACTGATGTCT
>NW_008371619.1:0-208 GCF_000622305.1 Nannospalax galili
AGACTCAGCTTGATGACCGGAGAGGTAAGTTTGTCCCTGATCCTTGCATGTTTCCTCATCCCTTGGGCTTTGGGAGTGTTGTTGAACCCCGGCACACTCCCGATGTGGAGGCTCATAGCCTCCTGCATTAAGGATGACCAAAATGCGGATCTCGTTAGAGAGGGACGCAAGGTCTTTGAGGATTATCAGGACAACTTGTCAGAAACTG
>NW_008371620.1:0-208 GCF_000622305.1 Nannospalax galili
GCATGAAAGGATGCCGCTCCCCTCTCCTGTGCTCTCTGGGGTGTGTCTGTCCGCCGGCTTACCTCTCCTCATAGAGGCTCACATTTAATAAGGGCAGGTATTTCATTCTACTATTAAATTTTTTGGACTTATTATTTTTTCTTCTTTTTAAAAAATTTTATTTATTACCTTTATGTATATGAGTATATTACCTGCATGTATGTAAGTG
>NW_008371621.1:0-208 GCF_000622305.1 Nannospalax galili
CAAAGAATCAATAAAAATATTTTCAGGAGCTGGAGAGATGGTTCAGTGGTTGAGGAGGGCTTGTTACTCTTGCAGATGACCAAATTTCAGTTCCCAGCATCCACTCTGGGTGGGACAAAATCACCGATCAACTCTAGTTCAATGGAATCCGATGCCATCTTTTGGCCTCAGAGGGCACCCGCATTCATGTACATATACCCACACAGAC
>NW_008371622.1:0-208 GCF_000622305.1 Nannospalax galili
GAGACAAGATCTCTTACTGGGACCTGGGGCTCACCAATCAGCCTAGGCTGGCTGGCTTGGGAGCCCCAGGAACACCATGTGGACTTGTCTTTTGTTATGAGTCTAAACATGAAGCCAACACCAAGGAGAACTGAGAAAAAAATAATGAAAACAAGTGACGTCTCTGAGGCGCAGTACCCAACGCCCCGCTGGACAGCCCTTGGCTGCG
>NW_008371623.1:0-208 GCF_000622305.1 Nannospalax galili
TGTGCTCCAATGTGCCATGACAATGTTACAATATGACTTCACAATATTCCAATATGGCATCACAGTGATCCAATATGACAACACATATCTCCAACGTGATATCACAGTGCCTCACCTTGCCATCACAGTGTTACAATATTTCTTCACAATATTCCACTCTGACATCACAATGCTCCATTGTGAGGTCATAATGCTCCATGGTGCCCTG
>NW_008371624.1:0-208 GCF_000622305.1 Nannospalax galili
GCATCCTGATTATCCTGACTGTGTGTACCCTCAGGTTGTTGGGAGAACTTCATTTATTCTGCACAACATGAGACTCAGAACTAATTTTGTTGTTAATTTTTTCCTTTCAGATGTTTGATGCAAATGATTTGTATCAGGGACAGAACTTTAACAAGGCCCTCAGTTCCTTAGTGACTCTAAATAAAGTAACAGCAGGTAAGACTCTTTT
>NW_008371625.1:0-208 GCF_000622305.1 Nannospalax galili
CTTCTGAATGTTCCCTTGTGACATCACAATGCTCAAATGTGACATCACAATTCTCCAATAGGCCATCATTATCAACCCACGTGCTGTTATATTGCCCCAATTTGGCAACACAATGTTACAATATAACATCACAATGTTATATTTTTACATCACAATGCTCCATTGTGGCATCACAATGTTATATTATGATTTCACAGTGTTCGATTGT
>NW_008371626.1:0-208 GCF_000622305.1 Nannospalax galili
ATGCATCTTTTTGATTCTCTTGTATAACTGTTCTTTTAAAAAGCAAGCAAGACTCTGAGCTCTTGGACACTTCAGCTCTGTGTAGTTTTGGATTCTCTTATAGGGTAGTTGGCTTGATGATGGCTGTGTCATGTTCTTTCTCGTGTTTTATGAATCTTCTGGGTTTGTCTTTCAGTTGTAACTTCTTGTTCAAAGTCTACTTGGTGTG
>NW_008371627.1:0-208 GCF_000622305.1 Nannospalax galili
AATTTTGGGGTTTGTAGAATTGGCTCTCTAATCTGATTAGACTTAAAAATGTTAATGAATGCATTTCAGTGGTAAAGAGAGAATAGGAACAGTCCCTGGCACCAGCTGGTTATAGTGGTGCACAGATCACCATAGACTCTTCATCAAATGCCTACAAACAAAGAGGGTCTTTGACTGTATTTCATACTTTCTCTTTTCTGTTAAGCTA
>NW_008371628.1:0-208 GCF_000622305.1 Nannospalax galili
TTTCTCAGCATTGCAATATCTTAATCAAAAGATTAAAGTCAATGGAAAACTGCAACCACCCAACGCAGGCAAAGCGCTATATAGACCCAGACCCTCCAGAACGGAGGACTTGTATCATCTCACTAAGCGAGAAGCCAATTCAGAAGTGTGATGACTGCAAGAGAAACCAAGATTACAACAGGAAAAGCTCAATATGCACACCAGCTAT
>NW_008371629.1:0-208 GCF_000622305.1 Nannospalax galili
CAAAGAATCAATAAAAATATTTTCAGGAGCTGGAGAGATGGTTCAGTGGTTAAGGAGGGCTTGTTACTCTTGCAGATGACCAAATTTCAGTTCCCAGCATCAACTCTGGGTGGGACAAAATCACCGATTAACTCTAGTTCAATGGAATCCGATGCCGTCTTTTGGCCTCAGAGGGCACCCGCATTCATGTACATATACCCACACAGAC
>NW_008371630.1:0-208 GCF_000622305.1 Nannospalax galili
ATGAATGAATCAAGCACCTCAGAATAACATCTGATATTCTGAAATTGCTAAAGTAAAAAGGCGGGAGCAAGCTTCAAAATATAGGCATAGGTAAGAACTTTCTGATAGGACTCAGTGAAATAAATAAGACAAACAATTAACAAAGAAAATCTCAAAACATTAAAATGCATTAACAGTAGAGAAAACTCACTTGAGAGAAGAGGGAGTC
>NW_008371631.1:0-208 GCF_000622305.1 Nannospalax galili
TTTCTCAGCATTGCAATATCTTAATCAAAAGATTAAAGTCAATGGAAAACTACAACCACCCAATGCAGACAAAGCGCTATATAGATCCAGACCCTCCAGAACGGAGGACTTGTGTCATCTCACTAAGCGAGAAGCCAATTCAGAAGTGTGATGACTACAAGAGAAACCAAGATTACAACAGGAAAAGCTCAATATGCACACCAGCTAT
>NW_008371632.1:0-208 GCF_000622305.1 Nannospalax galili
TTCACCAGTGACACATCTGACAGAGGTTTAACATCTAGAATATATAAAGAAATCAAAAAACAAGAATCGAGAAACCAAATGATCCAATGAAAAGATGAGCTAAAGATCCAAAAAGAGAATTCTTAAAGGAGGAAATAAAGATGGCTAAGAAGCATCTCAAAATGTGTTCAACATCATTAATAATTAGGGAAATGCAAATTAAAACCAC
>NW_008371633.1:0-208 GCF_000622305.1 Nannospalax galili
GTAATTCCGTTCCTTGGTTAGATTTATTCCAAAGTATTTATTTTATTTTTTTGAGGGTATTGTGAGTGGGATTCCTTCCCTGATTTCTTTCTCAGTATCTTTATCTTTGGTGTATAGTAAGGCTGATTTGGGCATGTTAATTTTGTAACTTGCCACTTTGCTAAAAGTTTATCAGCTCCAGTAGTTTTCTGGTGGCATCTTTGGGGTC
>NW_008371634.1:0-208 GCF_000622305.1 Nannospalax galili
TGTTCTTGTGTTTCACCCGCATTGATTTCTTGCATAGTCTGCTGGAAAGGATCCTTACAGGATTTTCAGCACGTCGGTACCAATGATTCTGGTCCATAGGATGTCTGATCAGAATGGCATATCTGTCACTTAAGAATGAAATCTATGACTAGAATAGGCTAAGAAACTATTAGTAACTTTAACTTGGTCCCTTATTTGTGTTTCTTTA
>NW_008371635.1:0-208 GCF_000622305.1 Nannospalax galili
ACAAGAAAATAAACATGTATTAATAGAGGAAATGGCAGAAATTACCTACCTGAGCTTAACTGCAAAAGAATCTATAGCAATAAAAAAAAATACAGCCTGTGTACCTCAAATTCCAAGCCCTGACACTAGCCATAAAAAGCATAAGCTATACTTTAATATGAAACATAAATGCAATAATAAAACCACATATGGGGCTGGGCATGGTGAC
>NW_008371636.1:0-208 GCF_000622305.1 Nannospalax galili
GAAGTGTTGGTCATTTCTAGGAGTTTTCTGTTGGAAAGTTCAGGATTTCTTTAGTATCATATCATCTGCAAAAAGTGACAGTATGACCTCTTAATTTCTAATTAGTACTCCATTAATTTCCTTCTCCTGTCTTATTGATCTAGCAGAAATTTCAAGTTCTATGTTGAAAAGGAGTGGAGATAGTGGACATCCTTGTCTGGTTCCTGAT
>NW_008371637.1:0-208 GCF_000622305.1 Nannospalax galili
CATATGGTATTTTTAGTCAGAAAGTAGTATATTCCAAATTCTGAAAAACAGTATGTATCTTTTTTATTGAAGCAATCAATTTTGTAGACAGGACAACACACTGAAGAGGAACACATCTGTTCCTTGCATGCTGAACACCAAATTGTACGTGTTGTAGGGGTGTGCTAGAATAATCACCATGTGACCCTAAGTAGAAAGCACAAGTGTC
>NW_008371638.1:0-208 GCF_000622305.1 Nannospalax galili
AAGCTTCTTAAGCTCTTACTCAGAAGATGTATTGTTTTCCAATGAGACAGCGTAGCCATGTTATTGTTCAAATAGGGAGTTTTTGCACGGCAGATCCATGGCAGTTTGAGTGGGATATTGCCATGACAGACCTGACCGTGGTGTTTTTGGGAGGACCGTAGAAGTGTTTGGAACTTTGGGCTGGAAAAGCCATTGCGTGCTCAGAGTT
>NW_008371639.1:0-208 GCF_000622305.1 Nannospalax galili
CCTCCAGAACCCTAAGCCAAAACAAACTCTTCCTTCTATAAGTTGCCTTAATCACGGCGCTTTATCACTAATACAGCATGCTCACGTGATGCTGCCTGGATCCCGTTACCTTTCCACGCGGTTCTATCACGATTATATCTGAAGCTTTTGCTTGAGGCTTGAATTCACAGACATCCGCCTGCCTCTGCCTCCCAAGTGCTGGGACTAC
>NW_008371640.1:0-208 GCF_000622305.1 Nannospalax galili
AAATAAAAATAATTTATTCAATTATGAAAATCAGGTAATTTTTTTATATCATATATCTCAGATTTGCTCAGGGTACATATGGACCTGAAAACAGTTACAGATGCCTTAATATTTTTGAACAAAGTCATAGTTCATATTGGAGACATGGAAACCTTTGTCATCGACGCTTTATAAATCAAATTGTAGAGTCATTGTCATTGTGAGATAA
>NW_008371641.1:0-208 GCF_000622305.1 Nannospalax galili
TGATGTCACAATGGAACATTATGAAGTCATACTGTAACATTGTGATGGCACCATGGAGAATTGTGATATTACATTGGGGTATTGTGAGGGAACATTGAGCACCATGTTTGAGTATTGAGCAATGTGATGACACAATGGATGATGGTGATGACACAATTGTGCATAGTGATGGCACAATGAGCATTGTAATGTCACAATGGAACATTGT
>NW_008371642.1:0-208 GCF_000622305.1 Nannospalax galili
GGCTGTGCAGTGCCAACGGAGGAAATGCCTTGATCTTCTACTGAGCTATGGTGCCGATCCAAATCTTACCGACAGGTGTGAAAACACTGCTCTTCACTACGCTGTTTACAACGGGGACATCAGAGCAGCTGCATGTCTGCTTAAATACAAGACAAATATTGAAGCAGTAAATGAGGTATAAGCATCCAGTTGTAGTTCTAAAGTATAC
>NW_008371643.1:0-208 GCF_000622305.1 Nannospalax galili
AAAGTCTATAGCCTTTCTAGATACCAATAACAAGCAATCAGAGAAAGAGCAAATTGAAAGACTCTCGTTCACAATAGCTGCAAAAACAAAAACAAAAAATCTCAGAGTAAAGCTGACCAAAGACATTAAAGAGCTCTACAATGAAAATTTTTAATCCTTAAAGAAAGAAATTGAGGAAGACATTAGAAGATGGAAGGACCTCCCATGC
>NW_008371644.1:0-208 GCF_000622305.1 Nannospalax galili
AACAAAACAAATGACAAAATCTATTGTTATTTCTTCCTGACTAATGGAATAGCTACACATGGAGCCAGCCAGCACGAATACTTTGCTGGTTTCCAAGTCATTTTCTTTTGTAGAAACCAATGTAATCCTCAAAAATTAAAAAAAAAATGCAGTTGCTAGTGCATCACACCAGGTCCCTACATAATATGACAGATGACTGGCTCTTTGA
>NW_008371645.1:0-208 GCF_000622305.1 Nannospalax galili
AAGTCAACTTTCATGGAAATCATTTCCTACTTTTTATACATTTCTATCACTGTCTGTACAACTTGTCAAATTTTTCAGAATCCCTTATCTTTCTAAATTTTACCACCATCTGTAAGAAGAAAAAAAAACCTTAAATATATTTCACATGCTGTTAAATCTGTGGATAACCATTTAACATTATTGGTTATTCTTGAGATTTCACATTTGT
>NW_008371646.1:0-208 GCF_000622305.1 Nannospalax galili
GGTCGTGTCACCTGCCCCCTCTGATGTGCAGTTTGTCATGTCACCTGCCCCATCTTATGTGCAGATGGTCATGTCACTTGCCCAATCTGACGTGCAGATGGTAGTGTCACCTGTGCCCTTTCTTGTGCAGATAATCATGTCACCTGCCCCGCTGACGTGCAGATGTTCGTGTCACCTGCCCCCTCTGACATGCGGATGCTGGTGTCAC
>NW_008371647.1:0-208 GCF_000622305.1 Nannospalax galili
TCTCCCACCCCCAATTATAGTACTTTAATCTTTTCTTCTGTGAAACTTTGCATATTGTATTTATTCCCACCCTTCAGCTGAAGTGAAGACAAGGTGAATGACATGTTTATCTGTAAATATAAGGATCCACATTTAGCACAAAATAATAAATTACATTTGTCTAGGGATGACAGCCTTGGGGTTTTCTCTGAGATCTATGACCTCTCCA
>NW_008371648.1:0-208 GCF_000622305.1 Nannospalax galili
CACTGTCTACTCATACTATTTTAGATGTGCAATAAAGTTGTAACTTTATAATGCTGAAGGGCGACCAGCTGTCCCCAAACAAACACACAAGCTCCACGGCTTATATAAGGGGGAATGAACTCGCCAGCTGGAAGCAGCAAAAATCAATAAAAACAGTAGAGAAGTTAAATGTGCATTTTATCCCTGGGCTCAATCCCTTTTCTGTTGA
>NW_008371649.1:0-208 GCF_000622305.1 Nannospalax galili
GTTCCTTTTCACCATCAAAATGGGCCATTGTGTCATTACATTGATCCATTCTGTCGTTACCATACTCAGTATGCAAACACGGTGCTCAAAGTCCACTCACAATCCTCCAGTTTGACATAAAAATGCTCAAATATGACATCACAATGCTCCAAAGTTGCAAAACTATGGCTTCATGTGCCATTATACTGCTCCAATGTTCCATCACAAT
>NW_008371650.1:0-208 GCF_000622305.1 Nannospalax galili
TCGGTGTTTTATCATAGTTCTCATGTACTGTGTTGGTAAAGTTTAGTGTGGTTGGGGGAGGACATTCTGAGGCTCATGTGTAGAGAGCAATTGGACAACTCATAGGAGTCAATTCTCTCCTTTACCATGTGGGTTATGAGGATTAAACTAAGATCACCAAACTTGATGCGAGGTGTGTTTATCTGCTGAGCCATCTGGCTGACCCAAA
>NW_008371651.1:0-208 GCF_000622305.1 Nannospalax galili
TTGAGACAGGGTCTCCCTGTAGCCCCTGCTGTCCTGGAACTCACTATCTAGATGAGGCTGGCCTTGAACTCACAGAGATACGCCTGCCTCTGCCTCTTGAGTGCTGGGATTAAAGACGTGCACCACCACACCCGCCGAATTGCGAGGCCTTTTTGAGACAGGGTCTCCCTGTAGCCCCACGAAGCCTGGAATGCACCATGTAGATCAG
>NW_008371652.1:0-208 GCF_000622305.1 Nannospalax galili
GACTTAGAACTTGTACTGGGGCAATTTTATCACCTCCCCCAGAAAAACCACTAGGAACACTATCATATGAAAAAACAGTCTTTGGTTGACTCATCATCCACAGTCAACTGCCAATCTTTGAGGACAAACGGGTTCTTTGCTTGCCCAGGTTTCCAGTCAGGTTGGTGGAGGCGCAATTGTGGGGGTGCTGATAGACTCTACTGCGCTG
>NW_008371653.1:0-208 GCF_000622305.1 Nannospalax galili
GGTGCTGGGAACCAAACAAGAGCAGCCAGTGGTCTTAACCACTGAGTCATCGCTCCAGTCCTAAAGTCCTGATTCTTATTAGGAACTCAGGTTCCCCTGGGTGTTCTTACATTGGTATTTGTTTGTCTTGGGGCTCCTGTCTGTGGCTTATGATTATTGGGGTGCAGTTGCCATTGATAGCACTGTAATAGTTCTTAATGTATCCTGA
>NW_008371654.1:0-208 GCF_000622305.1 Nannospalax galili
CCAGCAGTATTTTTAGAAAGAATTCTTGAAGTGTTCTGCACCTATACCCCAATGAATCCAGAGGCCCCCGAGATTAAGAATGCAGCAATACTGGCATTTGTGAACCAGTCAGCACCTGACATCATGCACAAGCTGCAGAAATTGGATAGACTTGCAGATAAAACCCTGCCAGAACTCCTAGCTGTGGCTGAAAAAGTCTACAATCACC
>NW_008371655.1:0-208 GCF_000622305.1 Nannospalax galili
TGTTATGAGCCACCTGATGTGGGTTCTGGGAATTGAACTTGGGTCTTTTGGAAGAACAACAACTATTCTTAACCACTGAGTCATCTCTCTAGCCTCCAGGATAAGTTTCTAATAGACAGTATAGAAAGACACCATAACAGTAGATTTGTCGCTGGGTATGGTGGTGCATGCCTTTAATACCAGCACTCAGGAGGCAGAGGCAGGCAGA
>NW_008371656.1:0-208 GCF_000622305.1 Nannospalax galili
CACCATGTCTTGTCTGGTTTCCTGATAGAAGAGTAGACTTTTAAAATAATCGTATTAAATACTCTGTGTTAACTCAAAGGTAGGTACTAAGCCTGTTTTTCCTAGAGTCATGAAGGACTAAATAAAAATACACTTTAAATCATGTCTTTCCAGCTGGAGTTAACCTGATTCTGAAGAGGTCAGAGGGGAATGGATAGTTGCCAAAAAT
>NW_008371657.1:0-208 GCF_000622305.1 Nannospalax galili
TTGCCCCAGCACCATCTCAGCAGTGCCCTCTCTCCCACCGTTTTTTTTTTTCTTTTAACACTCATGTTATTCCTATAGTTTGGGATATTGAACACCCTTCAGCAGCTACTCACCATTTCCCTCTTAAGGGCAGCCTAAAATTCTCCTCCCCAATTCAGCAGTCTTCCCTCCCTGCCAGAGCATTACAGGGCCTCCAAACAACTATTAA
>NW_008371658.1:0-208 GCF_000622305.1 Nannospalax galili
ACTCTTGCAAGAGCAATAAGACAAGAGAAGGAAATTACAGGAGTAATAATTAGAGATCAAATATCCCTTTTTGCAGACGATATGATATCATATCTAAGAGATGCCAAAATTTCCACTAGAAAACTCCTAGAAATGATTAACACTTTCAGTAAAGTATCAGGTTACAAAATCTACAAAAGTCTGTAGCCTTTCTATATGCCAATAACAA
>NW_008371659.1:0-208 GCF_000622305.1 Nannospalax galili
TTGGAACCGAACCTGGGTCCTCTGCCAGAGCAGACAGTGCTCTGAGCCATCACTCTAGCTCCTCAGTGATATTTGTTGATTTGTGCTTCCTTTTATTTCCTTAGATCGAGTAAGGATTTGTCACTTTTATTCATCCTTTCCAATAACCAAGGGCTTTTTTCCTTGATCCTTTGTGTTGTTTTTTTTTTTTTTACTAGTTTTTCATTAT
>NW_008371660.1:0-208 GCF_000622305.1 Nannospalax galili
GATCTCTTACATGAGGGTCTGATGATCCTGTCTGTCTCTTCTTTCTATGAGTGTATAGGTGGTTGTTAACCATGATATGGTTGCTGGGAACTGAACCCAGATCCTCTGCAAGAGCAGTAAGTACTCTTAACTCCTAAGGCATCTCTTCAGCTCCATGAGATTAAATTTGAAGCTAAGATCATTTATAATTATAGAGGACATCACAAAA
>NW_008371661.1:0-208 GCF_000622305.1 Nannospalax galili
TTCACTCCAACTCCTGAAGGGAATCCCTTGAGTAGACTTCTAGAGGCCAACATTGAAGTTAAGTTGATTTTGCAAAACACAACATTATCAACATAGTTGACTTGAAAGAACCAAATTTTAGAATTATGTGCTAAGTTGGTTACATTTTACATTAGATTCTTATGCAGACAAGTTGAAGTTACTGCTAAGATTCAAAGAAAATCAATGG
>NW_008371662.1:0-208 GCF_000622305.1 Nannospalax galili
TTCACTAAAAAGCAGGTTAAAATAAAATCTAGCATCTTAACTCACTTTCTGAGATTCTGTGCATTGACTTACTTTTCTCTTTGCTCTACCAGTAAAATGTAAACTTTAACTGTTCTTGATATCTTTCTTATACATTTCCAACTCAGTTTTAGCAGAATCATTTTCAGATTTTAGTTTTGTGAGCTCGGATTCCTTTTCTTTAATTATG
>NW_008371663.1:0-208 GCF_000622305.1 Nannospalax galili
AAAGAAAATAAAAGCCGCAAATAGAGTGGTGTCATACAGAAGTCCAGGGCAAAGGGCCAGGGATACCACACAGCTGTCTGCAAGTGAATGCTGGAGACTCTTGGGTGAGGGTCTTCCCAGGGTCCCTTTTGTTGGTAACACTGCTGTGGGCACCCAGCACACCCAGATGGAGCTGCCCGGGTCCCTTCTCTGCTCCTCTGCTAGGACA
>NW_008371664.1:0-208 GCF_000622305.1 Nannospalax galili
TGGATAGTAGTTTAATGTTCACTAGCCTGTAATAACATATATCTCATTGGAATATGTTTGCATATGTTTTCCCACCTGTGAGCATCAAGGACTGAGGCTGTACCACTTCATTGATTCATTAATTCATTTATTCAATAGACACCTTCATTTCACTATGTGCCAGAGACTATGCTAAGCCGCATTTATCAGTTGTCTCAAGAGACATTAA
>NW_008371665.1:0-208 GCF_000622305.1 Nannospalax galili
AATATTGTTCAACCATAAAAAGAAACGAAGTTCTGAGAAATCCCACAACAATGCATGTATCTTGAAAACAGAGTGATCAAGTAAAATAGCCCATTCTTTTAATTTCAGCACTCAGGAGGCAGAGACAGGCAGATCTCTTGAGCTCAATGCCAGCTACATAGTGAGACCCTGCCTCAAAAAGAAAGAAAACCGGGGCTGGAAAAATGGC
>NW_008371666.1:0-208 GCF_000622305.1 Nannospalax galili
GGCAATACACACATACACATAAAAAGATAAAATAAAATAAAATAAAATAAAATAAATAACATTTGAGGCAGAGGGAGAGCTGCAGAGATGGCTCAGTGGTTAAGAGCACCGGCAGTTCTTCCAGAGAACCCCAGGTTTTCAACACTGACAAAACCATATCAACTAAAATGATCACAGAATCACGGTGTGAGATGAAGACAACTGCACA
>NW_008371667.1:0-208 GCF_000622305.1 Nannospalax galili
GGAGGGAATGGACTGATGTTCTACAAATTCTTAAAAGTCATGGATACCAACCCAGGCTATTACACCCAGCAAAATGATCAGTCGAAATAGGGGGAGAAAGGAAATATTTCCATGATAAAAACAAACTTCAGGAATTTATGTCCACAAAATCAGCATTACAATAGATACTGGGAAGAATGAGTCTTCTCTAATGAGAAGATTGCACACA
>NW_008371668.1:0-208 GCF_000622305.1 Nannospalax galili
TGGGCCTTAAGTTTAATTAGACAGCTGTTGATTATCCCCAAGATAGAAGTGTCACGACTTCACCAATAGAGATTTCTTGCTGGGCCAGTCATTTTTGTGATTTGTAGACTTTACAGCTGAGTAGGACCATTGATTTGTTCTCTCTATTGGCAGTTTGCATAGTTTTCTTCTGATTCTATGAGAGCTAGTCTTCAGGAAGAGGCTTCCA
>NW_008371669.1:0-208 GCF_000622305.1 Nannospalax galili
ATAAACATCATTAATCATATAAATGGATTCAAAGACAAAAACCACATTGTCGTCTCAATAGATGCAGAAAAGGATTTTGAAAAAATTCAGCATGCATTTACGTTCAAAGTACTGGAGGGAACTGGACTCGGGGGAACATACCTCCACATAATTAAAGCTATATACAACAGACCCACAGCCAATATCATTCTAAAGGGAAAAGAAAACT
>NW_008371670.1:0-208 GCF_000622305.1 Nannospalax galili
GTACGTTCACTACCGTTACGGCACATTCCTTAAAATCATGCTATTGTTTTCTCTCTCCTTGAATACACTGTAATCTCTGAGGTTGGGGTTAAGTCCTTGTTATTGGTTTATTATTTATAAACAAACACTCAGTAAGTATAACAGTATCAGTTACTATGGAACAGCCTCTGCCGTTGGAATTGATAAATACTTATCACATAAAATGCAC
>NW_008371671.1:0-208 GCF_000622305.1 Nannospalax galili
AAATTTCCGTTTTGGTGGAGAAAATGCTGTACTTTGTCTCTAACCGCTGGCGAAGTGCCTCCTGCTACCCTGTTAGCTCCTGCTGTGCTTGCACATGGGGAGGGAATCCGCTTTTCTTCCCCTCTCTGCTGCCTTTGTTGGCGGCCAGAGTGCACAGCTCTACTCAGAGAGAGGACAGGAGGGGATGGGAGAGTAGGAAGGTAGGAGT
>NW_008371672.1:0-208 GCF_000622305.1 Nannospalax galili
AGAACAGGCAACATTTTCTATAACTTAACTCAATTGCTTCTATGTACACAGTGTATATTGTGGCTTCTGTCCAGTTATTGTGGTGAGCCTTGAAATTTCTATTGTTCTCTGTTCTGGGACCCTGGATATTCTCACTGTCAGAATTCTTTTCTCTCCAAATGCTTGGCAATATGCACTCATTTTTTAAGAACAGCCTCAAGCATTCCCT
>NW_008371673.1:0-208 GCF_000622305.1 Nannospalax galili
AAAACAATTTCTAGTATAGATGGGCAAATGGCTGTTGTTAAAATTTATGTACTAGAACTTCCAGTAAACATTATAGGTAGGGATATATTAGAACAATGGGGAGCTTATTTGGTAGGTCAATAATAATGTTAAATATGTAAATAATGTTAAATATAACATCTCTGTAAATAATGTTAAATATATGGTAACAGTTTAAATACAGGATATT
>NW_008371674.1:0-208 GCF_000622305.1 Nannospalax galili
TTCCCCATGCTTCCCCTCCCCCCTCCTCCTTCCCCATGCCACCTCTGCCTCTCCTTGCTTTACTTGCTGTTTTACTTCTGATTTGTGGCAAAAGCCTTCAATGCATCTATGACAGTTTGAATGAGAAATGTCCCCAAAGGCTCATATATCTGAACACTTGGTCCTCAGTTGTTGATGCTTGGGGTGGTTTAGGAAGTCAGCCTGTTGG
>NW_008371675.1:0-208 GCF_000622305.1 Nannospalax galili
CCTTGATCTGTTCTTGCAGATGCCCACCAACCTTGGTAGGATAGATGGGTAGGCTATTCTAATGCTGAAGTCTAATACCACAAACAAGCATAGGCTGGTCATTAAAATTGTATTCATTATTTTTTTCACTGCTGTGTCAAAGTACTTGACAAAAGCGACTTTAGAAAGGAAAGGTTTCTGTTCCAAAGGCCAAAAATGTCAAAAGTAT
>NW_008371676.1:0-208 GCF_000622305.1 Nannospalax galili
TGTTTTTGAGAATTTCACACATGAGTATTTATTATTTATTTCCATCCTTCCTAGGCCCCCACCGACTCCTCCCATCCCCCCGCTCCTTTTCAATCTCTTGTCCTCTCCCTTGATTGTGCATACATGTACTTGTAAACATACAAACACAGATAATGCTCTGGGGCCATTTAGTGGTGCTCCTGTGAACCTGTGTTCAGGGCTGTCCAGT
>NW_008371677.1:0-208 GCF_000622305.1 Nannospalax galili
TTGAGCATGGTGAGGACAGAATGGATCATTGTAATGACAAAATGATGCATTATGATGGCACAATGGCACATTGTAAAGTCATATCGTATCATTGTGATGGCACATTGGAGCAGTAAAATGGCACATAAAGCCATAGTTTTGGAACACTGGAACATTTTGATGTCATATTTGGGCATTGTTATGTCACACTGGAGGATTGTGAGTGGAC
>NW_008371678.1:0-208 GCF_000622305.1 Nannospalax galili
CCATTCCTAGTCTTGGGGCCCCAGACACCTGGGGAGCCAGTGCTGCCTCCTGATCCTTTTCACCCAGATGGCTTGGTGCCTTCCTTGGGCCTCAGGAGCACTGCTTCTGGACCTGACCCCACCCTCACCTGTCTCTGCTTCCCTGGACCTGCAACATGGGCTAACTCTCCTGGCTTGCTCTCCTATCCTCAGGCCTCTTGGGGTGGGT
>NW_008371679.1:0-208 GCF_000622305.1 Nannospalax galili
GGCATCTTCTTGATTACTGAGTGATGTGGAAGGGCCTAGCCCACTGTGGATTGTGCCACGCCAGGGCAGGTGGGCCTGTGTTGTATAAGAAAGCAGGCTGAGCAGGAGCCAGGTGAGCAAACCCATAAGCAGTGAACTTCCATGGCCTGTGCTTCAATTTCTGCCTCCAGGTTTCTACCCTGAGTTCCTTCCTTGGGCTCCCTCAGTG
>NW_008371680.1:0-208 GCF_000622305.1 Nannospalax galili
CATATATATGAAAAAGCACAGTGGAGAGCCTTGTCTCTACTTAGAGAAACCGAATCCAATGATTAATTGGCTCTTAACTTAGTTTACATAAAACCATGAGTTTTGAGAACGCTTAATTTCAAAGATGATTTTTCAGCAGTTGTTAGTGTGAAAAATTGAACAATAAAAAGTTTAAAGTGTAAATTTGGTTTTAAAGATGTGCAGTATA
>NW_008371681.1:0-208 GCF_000622305.1 Nannospalax galili
GCTCTACTCCTTGCTCTGACAACTCAAACAGAAGAATCAGATAAATCAGAATCACAAAACTGAGATTTTAAAAGCACGTAAGCTTTTAGTGTGCATCAGCCTTGATTTCCCCATGGCTGCAATTGGTAAGGAACTTAATCTCTGCATGGGAGCAGGACAGGGAGGATTATGACAATCACACCAGTTAGCGTTCTTCTTCATGCCTTGT
>NW_008371682.1:0-208 GCF_000622305.1 Nannospalax galili
CTACTTTCTCAGGTAGGGTTGAGATTCATTATCAAATCTATGCTGGCATTTCGTCTGACTCGAACTTAGGAAGGAATCATGCGTGCTATCACTGTTACTGTGAGTTCATATGAGTAACTGACCAGTTGTTTGGAAAATTCTGTTTACTTGTGATCAACTGACTCTCACAATCTTTCAGACTCCTCTTTTACAATGATCCCTGAGACTT
>NW_008371683.1:0-208 GCF_000622305.1 Nannospalax galili
AAGCTTTTGGGTTAATACCAGGACATTTGTCTGTTTGTTTTTGCTTTTTATTTATCAATTTTTAAAAACTTTTTTGGATTTATCTTTATTTTAAGTGTTATGCCTGCATGTATGTAAGTGCACCCATGTTGTGCAGTGCCTATGGAGGCCATAAGAAGGCACTGAATACCCTGGAACTGGAGTTACATGTGGTTGTTAGCTGCCATGT
>NW_008371684.1:0-208 GCF_000622305.1 Nannospalax galili
TCAAGGGCTTCATAGTAAGTTAAGTTGCCTGCTAATGCTGGATCCCCTTAATAATTTTTCTTTTACAGTGTTTTCCTACTATTTTTGCATATGAACTTTAGTATCAAATTTTGTGTACCATAAACATAGCTTATTGGTTTTATCTTTTAATTGGTTGAATTTACATATTAATTTAAGGAGATAGCATAATGTCAAATCTTTCTGGAGT
>NW_008371685.1:0-208 GCF_000622305.1 Nannospalax galili
TGGATCAAAGACCTCAATGTGAAGCCTGAAACTCTGAAAGTGTTAGAAGAAGAAAACAGTGGCGATAATCTACAAGATACAGGAGTAGGAAAGGATTTTGTAAAGCAGACATCAATTGCTCAGGACAAAAGGTCAAGAATTAACAAATGGGACCTCACTAAACCAAAAAGCTTCTGTACATCAAAAGAAGCAACCAAGGAAATGAAGA
>NW_008371686.1:0-208 GCF_000622305.1 Nannospalax galili
GGTTAAGGCTAGGTTTCAGATTCAGGTTAGGGTTAGGGTTAGGGTTAGTGTTATAGCTATATCTAGGGCTAAGGTTAGGGCTAGGCCTAGTGCTAGAACTAGTTTTAGAGTTAGTGTTAGGGTTCAGTTTTGGTTTCGGGTTCGGTTTTGGTTTCAATTTCGGGTTCAGTTTAGGGTTAGGCTTACGGTTAGGTTTAGAAGTTAGGGT
>NW_008371687.1:0-208 GCF_000622305.1 Nannospalax galili
GCCCAAGTAAGGCTCCAGTCAGGTACACTTAGGCTTCCTTCTAATGTTTGGGCTCCTACTAGCAGGAACTCAGAGCACCGTTTGGGAAGTCACTAAGTGGAGGCCCGATTTTGGCATGCTCAAGCAGTCTGCTGAGTTTTCAGCCCCTACACCAGATGGAGGCCTGAAGAGGCACACTCATACTGTCTGCTAAGGTCTCAGTCTTACT
>NW_008371688.1:0-208 GCF_000622305.1 Nannospalax galili
TATTTAGACCCCTCCCCCATCCATGCCTTCTCACCCCCCACCAGCAGACCACATGTGTTTTTCCATACACATTAAGATCATCCAGTCAACCATTTGTGCCCAGATGCCCTTCAGTGAAAATTCGTCCACTGGAGTCCAGTCATCCCATCTACAGATCGTATGTAAGGCATACTCTGCCTCATCCAGCATCAAACAATCTAGATAGTTC
>NW_008371689.1:0-208 GCF_000622305.1 Nannospalax galili
GGGTGCTAGGATTTGAACCCAGGTCTTCTGCAAGAACAGTGTTCTTAACTGATGAGTCATCTCTCTAGGCCCTAATTTAAAATTTTTAATGTGTATGAGTGTATTACCTGCATATATGCAAGTACCCATGTATGTGAAATGCCCACAGAGACCAGAAGAGGGTGGAGGATCCCCTGGAATTGGAGTTACATTTAGCTACAATGTGGGT
>NW_008371690.1:0-208 GCF_000622305.1 Nannospalax galili
TGATTGTAAGGATTTAGGGGTTCTGAAATAATGGAGTTTGGAGATTGTAACCGAGGAAGAGCTGCCAAATTCTGAAAAAGATCTGATCTCTCAGAATCTGTCAGCTGCAAAGAAGGCAGGGATGCACCTTGGCTCCTGGACACAGATAGTTCATTTGGGGGGTAAACAGGTACACTAGTGCTCTGGAATTGCCGAGCCGTTCCTTCAG
>NW_008371691.1:0-208 GCF_000622305.1 Nannospalax galili
TAAAAAGTTGGTGGAGAATGAGCAAATGGAGGAGGAGGAGGAGGCACTGAGACACAGATAAAACTTTCAGCCGGGTAGAGTTTTATTTCACAGGGGACACATCCCCTTCGGGGAAGGGAAAATGCCCACGGATTGTGAGCTGTGGCTTCTATGTGGGGGCTTCAGGGTGCTGAAGGTGAGAAATTTGGGGGGAAAAATCGGGGGGGGG
>NW_008371692.1:0-206 GCF_000622305.1 Nannospalax galili
TAGATTTTGGGCTAGGGTTAGTGCTAGAGTTAGGGTTAGTGCTAGGGCTAGTTTTCAGGGCTAGGGATAGGATTAGGATTAGCGTTAGGATTAGGATTAGAGCTAGGTTTAGTGTTGGTGTCAGGGAGGGTTAAGTTTAGGGTGATGGTTACAGATAGGGTCAGGGTTAGGGTTAGTGTTAGGTATAGGTTAAGGGTTAGGCTTAG
>NW_008371693.1:0-208 GCF_000622305.1 Nannospalax galili
GTGTGTGTGTGTGTGTATCACACAGAACATCCAAAATCATCTTATTCAACTCTACACCCACTACCCAGATGGCACCCACCCATAGACTCCCTCCCCCCAGCAGAGCCCTAATACTCTGATATCACTGCTACTGCTACTGTCTACTGTGTTGTTGGCTCCCCAGCCATTCCCGACTACTTGCCCTTCTGGTGAATCTAGTCAGCCTATC
>NW_008371694.1:0-208 GCF_000622305.1 Nannospalax galili
TTGGTGGAGACATGGGTTCAGGCCAGCCCGGGGAATTCCTCCTCAGGTCGGTGTGTTGTCTCCTGTTTCCCACCTTGTTCCTCCTGTGCCCTCTCCCACCAGTTTGTCTCGGTTCCATTTAGATACTTCTGCCATTTGTTCTTTTAGAGTCCTGTTCGTGTGACCTGTGTATAGAGCAGAGTAGGGCTTCTTGTCCAAGAGTGGAATG
>NW_008371695.1:0-208 GCF_000622305.1 Nannospalax galili
CATCATCAAGGGAAGCCAAGGCAGGAATTCAGGGCAGGAACCTGGAGCACAAGCCATGAAGGACAGTGGCCTACTGGCTGCTCCCTTGGCCTGTGCTCAGCCTGCTTTCTTATACAACACAGGCCTACCTGCCTGGGGCTGCATGAGCCACAGTGGGCTGGGCCCTCCCACATCACTCAACTGTCAAGAAAATGCCTCACAGACATGG
>NW_008371696.1:0-208 GCF_000622305.1 Nannospalax galili
TCATGTCACCTGCTCACTTTGACGTGCTCATGGTCATGTCACCTGCCCTCTTTGACATGCACATGGTTGTGTTACCTGCCCTCCCTGCCATACAGATGGTTGTGTCACCTTCCCCCTCTGACAGGCAATTGTCATGTCTCCTGACGCCCTGAGTACAGACGGTCATGTCACCTGCTCCCTCTGACTTGCACTTGGTCGTGTCACCTGC
>NW_008371697.1:0-208 GCF_000622305.1 Nannospalax galili
TCACATATGAACCCTTTGGGGACACATTGAAGCCATATCCAAATCATAGCAATATAAAGGTTCTTGTCAAACTACATGTGCATGTTTTAAGAACTCAAAATGATACCTCAGTTCTAATTTTTTCTCAGGACTCCAGACTGGTATATGACTAGTACCTACCACGTAGCCTGTGCTCGGTGTCTAAATCAGAGCTCTTTATAATTATAAT
>NW_008371698.1:0-208 GCF_000622305.1 Nannospalax galili
GCTGGGATTCGAACCAGGGTCTTCTGCAAGAACAACCAGTGTTCTTAATTACTGAGTCATCTCTCCAGCCCCTCATTTCCTTTTTTTAAACAAAAGGAAAAATATTTTTATTCCATGATGTAATATTTATCACCACTAATATTGGAGTTAAAAGTGTCATGTCTAGGTAAGGTTTATCTGAGAACAATTGGTCTTTGCCCAAGATTTA
>NW_008371699.1:0-208 GCF_000622305.1 Nannospalax galili
TTTGTGGGCATCTGCATGTATATGTGCACTCACACAGAGAGACATACACACATACATTTAAAAAAACTTTAAAACAATAGAGCACAGGAAAGAATAAATTTCATATAAAAAATAAATACGGGAGAAGTAAGACGGTATCTATCATGTTCAACACAGCAAACCAGTAATCCCATAATGCTAATATTAGAGAAAGAACACAAATAATAAT
>NW_008371701.1:0-208 GCF_000622305.1 Nannospalax galili
GGAATTGTTAGGGAATTCTTGGATCAAAATCAACAGTCAGAGGATCATGCTATCTCAAGAAATGAGCCCGTTTCACCATCCCTGCTGTACTGAGGGCCACAGCCCTTCCATATATTTTTGTCTTTGGGTACCTCCTGTAAAAGCCCACCTATATCAAATTGCATAGTCTTTTCTTTAATGTTGTCTAAGGAATAAGAGACAGGGAACT
>NW_008371702.1:0-208 GCF_000622305.1 Nannospalax galili
GCACTTAACATATATGACAGCATGCATGAAGTCCAGTGGGGGCGTATGTGTAGTGAATGGGGAATGGAGTCTAAATTTAATCAAGACCTGTTACATGAAGTGCACAAAAACCCATTGAAAGTATTTACTTATTTTTAATAACCACATATTTAGAAATAACATTTCATTACAACAGCATTGACATATTCAATAACAATTTCATGAGCTA
>NW_008371703.1:0-208 GCF_000622305.1 Nannospalax galili
TGGCTGGGAAGAGTGGCTAGATATTCAGGTGAGGGTCCAGTGACCCTGCTTAGCACTCCCTTAATGAATGAGCACAACCATCAACAAGCCCCATTGTGACTGGGCTAAGGGTCTGTCTATCTTGTTTAGCTTTTCAAAGAACCATTTCTTAAGAGTTGTTGATTCTTTGTATTATTTTGTTTCTATTTCATTAATTTCTGCTCTGATT
>NW_008371704.1:0-208 GCF_000622305.1 Nannospalax galili
GACAAGAAGGGACGTTTTCCAATCTCAGGTTCCAGCCTCTCTCTCCTCCCCGCTTGGCTTTGAGAGAATTGGTCAATAGCTCCCTAACATTACTATTACCACAGGCCTCAATACTTCTATACTGTTCTGCTTAGTGAATTGTCATGGCTACTGGGCCAAGGTAATCACTACTCTGAGATGGTAACGGGATGAACATGTTTCCCAGGGT
>NW_008371705.1:0-208 GCF_000622305.1 Nannospalax galili
CTTCTGTTCATTCATTTCCACTGAAGTAAACAAATTGTTAGAACTACTGTTGTTTCTGCAGAAAGAAACACTTAGATACACAAGCAACGCATATTTATCGAAAGGAAATAGGCATAGACTGAGGACAATACTCTTTTCCATACAATTCGTTGGAAAATGGTGTTAACACAAAATGCTTCTGTTCATTCGTTTTCACTGTAGTAAACAC
>NW_008371706.1:0-208 GCF_000622305.1 Nannospalax galili
TCGTCACTGTCTAAACGATGAAGAGCAAGTCATTAATAATATACCAAATAAATAGTAAACATTTCCATTTCTTTAAGTGACCACAAAAATCAATACTGACCTTCCAGCTAGCAGTACAATGCCAATCTCCACTTTCACTTTTATCCCAGACCTATAAGAAAATAAAGATATATTTTACATAAAGAGTCCTTAGAAACCAATACCAAAA
>NW_008371707.1:0-208 GCF_000622305.1 Nannospalax galili
TTGAGGGAAGGACTGTGCTTTCACAACTCCCTAAAGCTCAGTTTAGTATTCGCCAAGAGTTGATTTCCTTTGCTGGTCAAGTTACTCTTGTGAATTCTGTGCCATTTCATGTGCAGTTTGCTTATCAATTCTGATTCTAGAATCAGAAACGTGTCTCTATTGTTACTTAGGTCTTTCTTTACCCCTCACCTCGTCTTGACCCAAAACT
>NW_008371708.1:0-208 GCF_000622305.1 Nannospalax galili
CCTGTCCCTTCTGATGTGCAGATGGTCGTGTCTCCTGCCTACTCTGACGTGCAGATAGTTTTTTCACCTGCCTCCTCTGACGTGTAAATGATCGTGTGACCTGCACCCTTTGCCGTAAATCTGGTCCTGTCACCTGCCCCCTCTGACGTGCAGATTGTAGTGTCCCCTGCCTCCTCTAACGTGCACAAGGTCTTGTCACTTGCCACCT
>NW_008371709.1:0-208 GCF_000622305.1 Nannospalax galili
AAAAACATTTCATGATATTGAGTGGAATTTACTACTCAGATTAATTTAAGAAAATGACTTGCAACAGATAAATTAAGAAACTTCGGGGCTGGAGAGATGGATCAGTGGTTAAGAACAATTCTTGGTCCCCCAGAAGACCCAGATTTGATTCCCAGCACCCACATAGCCATTAACAATCATTCATAACTCCAGTTCCATGGGATCCAAT
>NW_008371710.1:0-208 GCF_000622305.1 Nannospalax galili
TTCATTAAAAAATTTAGTATTTAACCAGTTATGATGGCACATGCCTTTATCCCAGCCCTGGGGAGGCAGAAGCAGGGTGGCTCTCTTGTGAGTTCAAGGCCAGTCTGGTTCACAGAGCAAGTTCCAGGTCTGCCAGGGCTATTATTAAATCTCAAAACAATTATTTTTTGAAATGTTCATACAGGTCTAAGAATGTATCCTTAATCAT
>NW_008371711.1:0-208 GCF_000622305.1 Nannospalax galili
TAGGTTGCTTCCATCTCTTAGCTATTGTGAAAAAAGCATCAACAAACATGAATGCACAAATGTCTCTGGAATAAGACGAGTTCTTTGGGGATATGCCAAGAAGTGGTATAACTTGGTCAAATGATAAGTTCATTTGTAGTTTTTCAAGAGTAGTCCACACTGCTTTCCATAGGGGTTTAACAAGTCTACAGCCCCACCAGCAGTGGAT
>NW_008371712.1:0-208 GCF_000622305.1 Nannospalax galili
TATTTTTATTATTTTATGTGTATGAGTATATTGCCAGCATGTATGTAAGCAAGCCCATTTCATGCAGTGCCCTCAGAGGTCAGAAGAGGGTGTCAGGTCCCCTGAAACTGGAGCTACAGAGGTTGTTCGCCACCATGTGGGTACTGGGAATTGAACGTGGGTCCTCTGCAAGAGCAGCCAGTGCTCTTATCTGCTGAGCCATCTCTTC
>NW_008371713.1:0-208 GCF_000622305.1 Nannospalax galili
AGCCAGTGATCTTTGTGCAATGGCATAGACTATACTAAGGAGGAGTCAAGGACATTTAAGAAAATATTTAAGGTTAAGAAAGGATAAAAGGACAAGTAAGCCATTTTCTTTATGGATTTGGCATTATATAAGTATAGACTTTAAATTAATTATAGTGTAAAGAAAATGCTCAAAATACTTTAAGTATAAATACCTCATAACACAACAC
>NW_008371714.1:0-208 GCF_000622305.1 Nannospalax galili
GCAGTCAGACGTGGCAGTGTTGCTCACCTGGTGCTGGCTTTAGAGCCATGAAAGATGGAAGAGAGAAGGAGTTGTCAATTCTTCCCCCGAGGTTTCAGAGAACATGGAGTCCAGGTAGCATGAAGCAGAGGTTCCCCTGACTGAAAGAGGCACTGGTAGGCCATTGCGTGAAGCTGTGAAGGTGAAGCTTGGTTGGCAATGGAGACCC
>NW_008371715.1:0-208 GCF_000622305.1 Nannospalax galili
AGTTTTTTTGGGGGTCTTTTTGAGACAGGGTCAGAAAGTACCTTTTAAAGATAGTAAGTCTTTGGTAATAATGCAGCTTAACCATCAGTGAATTCCAAAACGTTTTTTTAAAATTTTTGTTATTATTTTAATGTGTGTATGTGTGTGTGTGTGTGTGTGTGTGTATGTGTACTGTACGTAGGTAAGTGCCTCCATGTTGTGCAATGCC
>NW_008371716.1:0-208 GCF_000622305.1 Nannospalax galili
CATGTGTCTCTTGCTCTGTGTCAGGCTCACCTGGGACATCTTCTGGAGCAATCTCTGTGGTGGCAGTCACAGCAGCAACAGGTTCTGGTAAGATCCAGGGTCTGGGGGATGCCACAGAAGCTCCCCTCCATGCCCGGCTGTGCACTGTGTTCCTGGATACAGCCAACCTCTCTCTGGATTGGATGCAGGCTGAGGAGAGCTGGAGGGA
>NW_008371717.1:0-208 GCF_000622305.1 Nannospalax galili
TGCCACTAATAGATGAACTATAATGAGCAAGGCATTTACCCTCTTTAAGTCACAACAGGTTCATCTTATAAAAACAAATTGAGAGGCTAGAGATGGCTTAGTAGTTAAGGACACTTACTGCTCTTGCAGAGGACCAAAGGATCCAACTTCCTTCCCACTTTTGGCCTCCATAGGCACCAGGCACACAGGTAGTACTCATACATACATG
>NW_008371718.1:0-208 GCF_000622305.1 Nannospalax galili
TCTTCCCTATTCTTTAGCACGTATAACACCTTCTATAACTATGAAAGCTAGCTAGTGGTGATGAATTTCTGAAATCTGTATTAGCATGATATTTCCTTGTTCGTTCTGCAACACATTTGTAGTTTCTTCTGCAATAAGTTCTTTTCATAAATTTCTTATGGATGGCCAAGAGCAAAGGCAATTGTCAATATTGTTTATGGATTTATTG
>NW_008371719.1:0-208 GCF_000622305.1 Nannospalax galili
TATAGGCATGTGCCACCACTCCTGACTCACTTCACGCTTTTTGAGGCTGTTTTCAGTCAGAGGATTTCCATGAACTCTTTCTCCAATTGTTATTGGTGTATAGAAAGGCTACTTTTTTTTGTAAATTGATTTTATGACCTGCCACTTTGCTGAAAGCGTTTTCCTTTCTAGGAGTTTTCTAATGTAATTTTTGAGGTCTCTTATGTAA
>NW_008371720.1:0-208 GCF_000622305.1 Nannospalax galili
GGAAAGATTTACCCTATGGCCACTTTATCCGTCACCTGATTTTCTGGTTCACGCTGTAGAAACAGGAAAAGTATAAACATTCGATGATCTGTCTTTGTTCCTCACCTCTTGACTCTGACCACCAGACGGCCTTAGCTCCAAAGATGCGAGTCTTGTCCCAGGTGCAGATTTCATGGCTGACTCTGTGGGCAGCTTCAGTACCCAGCTG
>NW_008371721.1:0-208 GCF_000622305.1 Nannospalax galili
CCATTGCATGAACCTGTGAAGGTGAAGCCTGGTTGGCAATGGAGACCCCAAAAGATGTTTGTGATGCCAGAGCTGTGAGGTATTGGCCATGAAGACCTGCATGTAGGAAGTGGTACTAGCCCAAGAGAGAGACATATATTGCTCGCAGCAAACCTGGAGAGGCTGAGCCATCTAAGCCTTTTGGAAGTAAATTCCCAGAAGTTGGATG
>NW_008371722.1:0-208 GCF_000622305.1 Nannospalax galili
TCATCAATGCCTCGACTTCTCTTTACTGCCAACCTAACTGGACCTCTTGTTCGGTCTGTGTACATCAGTGTCCATGAACTAGTTTTTACTCCCTCCTCTGGCCATTTGCATATAAGTCAAAGGCCACTTTATCTGTGTCGTGCATAAAATTAGGACCAACCCTTTATGAGAAAAAGGTCCCAATCTAAAGCTCCAGACCTATCTTTGA
>NW_008371723.1:0-208 GCF_000622305.1 Nannospalax galili
CTAAAATCTTTTAAAGATTAGATAAAAGCTCCCAAATACTTTCGACATTTTGGGCCTTTGGAACAAAGTATGTTGCTAAGAGTCCCAAGGACATTGTGACTTTTAGCCAAGACACTGGCTACGTTTCTTTGGGGTCTTTTTATCCTAAATGCTTAGTAAATTCCTACCTCCTATTCTTATCGCACCATCCTCTGAAGAGGTTACCCAA
>NW_008371724.1:0-208 GCF_000622305.1 Nannospalax galili
GGTTTTAGACAGGATTAGAGGTATAGCTCAGTGGAAGAGCATTTTCCTAAGTACTATAAAACCCTGGGTTTGATCAAAAGAAAAGATAAGAAAGGGTGTGATCATACAAGTCTGTTATCACAGATACTTGGGAAGTTTAAATAGGGGATCACTTAACTCCAGGAGTTCAAGACTGGCCTAGGAAACTACTATACCTTGTCTCATAGTA
>NW_008371725.1:0-208 GCF_000622305.1 Nannospalax galili
TTGGAAAGTTGAACAGTAATATAAGTAGGAACAGAGCCTAAGTGTTCAAAGTCAACCCAAGGAGAGTGAATGACTTCCAGATTAGTACAGCATACACTACCTTGATTAAGGACTTTTAAGAAGTTTTACGTGTATGAATGTTTTGTCCGCATGTATTTAAGTGTACCATGTGTGCAATGCATATGGAGGCCAGAAGAGGGGGTTGGAT
>NW_008371726.1:0-208 GCF_000622305.1 Nannospalax galili
CAAGTTGGAATGCTGGGCCCCTGGTGCTATGGGCCATGATCTGGTTCCTCTACACCTTCCCCTTGATACACAGGTGCTGCATCTTCAAAATTAGGTTCTTCTGTGGGAACTTTGGATCACTGAATTGTTGGAGAAACCATTGAGGCATCCATCAGAAGTTACTAGCATCCTGTGGAAAGACACAAGCATAACCCTGGCACAAAATAAC
>NW_008371727.1:0-208 GCF_000622305.1 Nannospalax galili
AGGACTGGGGATCAAACCTAGGTGTCATGCACGCAAAGGAAGTGCTCTATCGCTGAGCTATATAGTCCAAGCCTCTTCCATCTGATTTTGAAACAGTGAGTCTCTCACTGAGTCTGGAGCTCACAGATTCAGCCAGACTAACTGGCCGGATTGCTCGAGGAATCCTCCTGTCTTCACCTCCTCAGGACTAGAATTAAAAGTGCTCACT
>NW_008371728.1:0-208 GCF_000622305.1 Nannospalax galili
GAGAGAGAGAGAGAGAGAGAGAGAGAAAGAGAGAGAGTGTGTATTTGTATATGTCTTCAGTCAGAAGGAAGCTAGAAAACACCCTGCCAGAATCAGCTCCTTCCACCATAGAATGCAGGAGATCAAACTCACATCATCATGTTATGCAACAGTCAACTTCCTTAGCTGAGTCATCTCCCTATCCCGAGTTCATTTTCTTTTTTTTTTT
>NW_008371729.1:0-208 GCF_000622305.1 Nannospalax galili
CCCATAGTGGTCGTGAGACCTACCCACTCTGATATGCTTGTGGTCGTGTCTCCTGCCCACTCTTACGTGCAGATGTTCGTTTCACCTGCCCCTTCTGATTTGCAGATTGTAGTGTCACATGACCCTCTGACGTGCAGATGGTCATATCACCTGCCCTTTCTGACGTGCAGATGGTCGTGTCACCTGCACCCTCTGACATGCAGATGGT
>NW_008371730.1:0-208 GCF_000622305.1 Nannospalax galili
GGTGCTGACTCCACAGCATTGCCTTCCTTACCTCTACCCCCTCCTACACACGTCCCACACAGGCATGTACCCCCTCCCCCCACACACACTAGTGTCCTTGCTTGCATGCTCACCTCTTCATAGGCTACATCTTACCAAGAGACCACTGTATAACTGCTCTTGATATATGCCAAGTAAGGGAGCAGGTACCATCTGTCTACTCAAAGAG
>NW_008371731.1:0-208 GCF_000622305.1 Nannospalax galili
CTTTAGAGAAGGTTGTGTCACCTGCTCTCTCTGCTGTAGAGAAGGTCCTGCCACCTAACCCGTCTACTGTACAGATGTTCGTGTCACCTGAACCCCTGATGATCAGATGGTGGTGTTACATGCCCCCTCTGATGTGCAGATGATCGTGTCACCTGACACATGTGACGTGCAGATGGTCGTGTCACCTGCCCTCTCTGACATGCACATG
>NW_008371732.1:0-208 GCF_000622305.1 Nannospalax galili
TAAATCCTCTCCAGTTGACAGGACATTGACCACCACAGCACATGCTGTGTGCGTTGGTCCATCACCATCTATTCAGATCAGGAGGACACCCCGTGCTTAATGGTATCACCTTCCTTTGTGTTTCCCCAACAGGTTGTATTGCTCGCACCGTGAGCTCGCCCAACCAGCACCTGTTAAGAACGGATGATGTCATCAGTTGCTGTTTAGA
>NW_008371733.1:0-208 GCF_000622305.1 Nannospalax galili
GCTCAAAGAAACTGCACTCAGTGCAACTTTTTCGTGTCCTAACCTGAAAGGCATGAGAGTGTGGTAACTACAGCTAGCTGTTCCCTTTCCTAAGGCTCAGGGGAGATCAAAACCAGCAACTGGGCCACACGCACAGTAGAAATCTTATTTTCTACAGGACTTGAAGACAGAAAGCACTGCAAACATCTGGAATTCACATTAACGTTTT
>NW_008371734.1:0-208 GCF_000622305.1 Nannospalax galili
TCATGGAAGTGGTTTTGTGGTTTAGTCACTGTCTTAATAACCAAATGACATTATCTGTGGTCTTTGAGGAAACAAGTTCAGGATTTGTACCTTGGCTTTTGTAAAGTGTGGGTACCTCATACCAAGCATAATGACAAGGCTGAATTGAATGAAAAGTGCTTTGAAAATGGGAAGTGGCAAACATACAGAGTGATAATTTCATAATTTT
>NW_008371735.1:0-208 GCF_000622305.1 Nannospalax galili
CAAATTTAGCCATCATTTTAGAACAATAGTGAGTTGTCTCCCTTAGTTGCAGGTGGGCACTACAGTATTCCAGACCAAGATTTGAAGGCTTACATCTGAGCAGCAGTTTGTGTTTAGAAACAAAATCATCAATGAGAAATAATTATCTAAATAACATGTTATACGGACTTAAGTCTAATGTCTGGGAAGTATATTCCCTTGAACTCTT
>NW_008371736.1:0-208 GCF_000622305.1 Nannospalax galili
CAAGTTTTAGTGTCCTAAAGTGTCTAGTATGCAGTTAAACTGTCCATTCTCAAGCCCAGATCACCTGTGCCTTCTACCTCTTCCGATAGGAAGCCAGCACTCACTCATTCCTATTTGAGGACAGGATAACGCCACCAAGCAACATAGCTAGACCAATAGCCCCCTGCAACATTAGAGCTCCTGGGAGAATGTGAAATACTCATAAATA
>NW_008371737.1:0-208 GCF_000622305.1 Nannospalax galili
GGAATGATGACACAGTGTGTTTAAGCATCCTGAGAAAATACAAACAGCACAGCCTGAGAATGAGGAGACAGCGATGATGGCTTCTGAGCTCCGAGTCATGTAAAACTAGGTCAAGTGCCACTGACTGGAAACGTGGGCTGCTCTCAGTGGAAACTCCGCTGGTGAGCAATGTCTCAGTGATCCCTGATAGGCAGTTTGGGAGAACTCA
>NW_008371738.1:0-208 GCF_000622305.1 Nannospalax galili
TGCCAAGCCTCAGCTGCTCTCTGTGACCCCTTCACGCTTTCAACACCCAGAACCATGCTGAAGACTCTTACATATTACCAAGTCCTGCTTCCAGCTTGAGATAGAGACTCGGATACACTCCCTGTGCTGACCCTGAGGAAAAACCTCCCAGTAGATTTCACCTCAATGATGCTGGTCTCTTGTTACAGCTGATTTTCAGCCCCAGCTA
>NW_008371739.1:0-208 GCF_000622305.1 Nannospalax galili
TCTGATTGGCTGCTTCTTCCATCTCCTCTTCATCCTGTTTGAATAACAAAATTGACTGGCCCCTCAAAGTGCTGTGGTCACTCTGAGGCCATCAGTTCTTCTTCCTAGGACATCTCTGCTTCTCCTGCCCTCAGCACCATGGATCGAATATCCAGGACCTAATCCAGCATGAGGGTCAAAGACTGTGGCTGAAGGTTCCTGAATCAGC
>NW_008371740.1:0-208 GCF_000622305.1 Nannospalax galili
TAAATATGATGGAACTACTATATAAAAATCACAAAACTAATGAGCAAAGCAAATAAGGAAAGCACTAGGAGCCTGTACGATTTTCCTTTAAATTATTTGGATCTAACTTGTGACTTGCAAGCTATACACGGCAGGACACCTAGAAGGGACTTCCAATGGAGAGTGACTCTGGTTTTTCATATTCTTACTAAGTTTTAAGCTTCACTAC
>NW_008371741.1:0-208 GCF_000622305.1 Nannospalax galili
CCATTTCTCTGTCTTCAACAAGGCTCTGTGAAATATTTCAATCAGCCCCGCTGTGGTAGTCAAGGAAACTAAGGCAGATTGCTTAAATGATTTTCCTAGGACAATGGCAACTGCTGGCTTGAAGAGAAAACCAATCCTCTGGCCTCTGATTTGCACTTTTCTCCTCCACTCCAATTCTGATATTAATTACTGCTATTTTCTTTGATCT
>NW_008371742.1:0-208 GCF_000622305.1 Nannospalax galili
CCAGCCCCTTTTTTTTTTTTTTTTTTAATTGTATTTTACTTTATTTTATTGGTATGATTTTTATTAAGTTCTACAAAGTAATGAGTTATTTATTATTGTATTATCATATAAAGTAATGGGTTTCATTGGCATTTTCAGACTTAATATCCTTTTTCTCTTTTGTCTTTTTGAGACAGGGTCTCCCTGTAGCCCCCGCTGACCTGGAACT
>NW_008371743.1:0-208 GCF_000622305.1 Nannospalax galili
TCATCTGGTCCACAACTATAAGTGCATTCATGGTCCTTTTCTGACAAACGCAACACTGATCAAATTCTTTTTTTGCTTTTGGTCTTTTTGGCGAACTCTCAGAATTAACCTTCTAAAAGCATATATAGAAATAATCATGCCACATCTTAAATGTAAAACTGATTGAAATTTCCTCTGCTAAGTCGTTTAGTCCATTACTTTTGAATTC
>NW_008371744.1:0-208 GCF_000622305.1 Nannospalax galili
AAGAGGTAAGGACCTTTTAAAGTTTGGAGCCTCAACAGTGTTAGAGTGTAATTAACTTGGACTTGAAGTGTTCCTCTTTGTGGAATCATCATCATTCTTGAGTGTTTACTGTTGAGGCCCAGAGAATCAATGTCACTTACCAGTTAATGTAGCCAAGAGGACCAGAGTCAGAGGTAGCACTACTTTTCTGGATTCCATTTCAACACTC
>NW_008371745.1:0-208 GCF_000622305.1 Nannospalax galili
CTGTTCCATGCATTACTGGGCAAAACTTACTCTTGTTTCAAACTAACCTTCTTCAGACTGCATGGGACATAGAAAATCACCGGGGTGGTGTGCAGCAGTATTTTGAGGCCTCGTTGTAGCTACAGAGACAGTCAGAATCTGCTGGCACCCTTTGAGAGTTTTCAACATAAAACTTACCCAGCAAGTTAGGATCTTGCCATAGCCGCTG
>NW_008371746.1:0-208 GCF_000622305.1 Nannospalax galili
GCATAGCTGTAGTGTTCTCTGTATGCCTTTGAGCCGGACCCTGTAGAAACATTTAATATGGCAGATATAGGGAGTTTATTCAGGAGTGTTCTGTTCAGGCTCCTATCAAGTGACTTTGCTTTTTCATAAGATGGAGCCTTTCATGGTCAGAGTTTTATCTCAGGACATCGTTTCTGTGTTTTTAATGCAGAGGTTGAGGTTGAGCTTT
>NW_008371747.1:0-208 GCF_000622305.1 Nannospalax galili
GGGTATAAACTCTACAATTAAAAGAAGAAATTGTTTCAGTTTAGTGAATAATAAATCACATCCAAACTACACACTACCTGCAAGAAACTTGGGTTAAAAATAAATAGAGTAAAAGAAAATACCATATACAAAGCAAATTCAATTCCTAGAAAAGCTTTGTCACTTCTAGTGAAGGTACTTTCCTGAGGACCAGGCATACCTCTTGTAT
>NW_008371748.1:0-208 GCF_000622305.1 Nannospalax galili
TAGGAAAATAGAGTTCCAGGCCACTGGAAGCTTGTACATGTGAACTTGTCCCAACCGTGGCCTTGAGCAGAATACCCATTCCAAGTCAATCAGTCAAGGGCCTAGAATGGAGCAAGAGAAACAGGCCAGTCCTAGCCTGTGAACTTTTACAAGCTCATTGCTAATGGGAGAGGGAGAGTAGACCTCTAATTATGATCTCTAGATTGGC
>NW_008371749.1:0-208 GCF_000622305.1 Nannospalax galili
ATGTGACTTATCTTGAATCTCGGAACAGATTTCAGACTTCTAAATAGCGCTTGAATTGTTCAAGATTCTGGAGCCCTTTGAGGTTGTAATACATGCATTTTCCATTATGGGATGGGCACGAACCTATGGAGGCCGTGTTTGGAATGTTGTGATTTGAATGAAAAATGTTTCCTTAGTCTCATGTGTTTGAAAACTTGGTACTCAGATG
>NW_008371750.1:0-208 GCF_000622305.1 Nannospalax galili
GGCAGGTGACACGACCATGTGCACATCAGAGAGGGCAGGTGATACAACCATGTGCACATCAGAGAGGGCAGATGACACGACCATCACCATGTCAGAGGGGGCTTGTGACATGAATGTCTGCACTTCAGAGGTGCAGGTGCACGACCATGTGCATTTCAGAGGGGGCATGTTACACTACCATCTGAAAGTCAGAGGGTCAGGTGACACT
>NW_008371751.1:0-208 GCF_000622305.1 Nannospalax galili
TGTTGTAGTGGGGCATAGGCCCCTGCTCCAGTTAACATGTCTAGATCTTGCAGAGCCAGCCCTGCCTGAGCATTTAATCAAGCTACTTGTGGACATTGTTCTTGGTACTCTCTCTGCCACAAGAGATAATCTCCTCCCGACAGGACCGCGTGGCATGGCTGCTGCCAATCACTGGGTGTTAAATTTTGGGAAGTATATGACTCCACCA
>NW_008371752.1:0-208 GCF_000622305.1 Nannospalax galili
TTCAAGGGAAATGAAAAAGTCTCTGAAAGGAAGTTGCTATTTTACCTTCACCTAAGATGCCAAGCACAGATATCATCCGTTCATTTAGGTAGTCATTCTGATCCAATAAATCATCTCAGGTACTATAGATTATGTTCTTTACTTAAGGAATTCTAGAAATTGCTCTATCATTAGGGTAAAGAAATCTGTCAACTATTGAGTGCTAACT
>NW_008371753.1:0-208 GCF_000622305.1 Nannospalax galili
TGTTTGCATATTGAGCATGATGAAAACACAATGGATCCTGTTAATGACACAATTGCACATCATGTTGGCACAATGAGTATTGTGATGCCATATATGTGCATTGTGATATCACAAGGGAAACTTGAGAAGACATATTATTAAAATGTGATGGTATATATGAGCCATATAAAGGCACAAGTGGGGTTAATGTTGGCACATTGGAGCATTG
>NW_008371754.1:0-208 GCF_000622305.1 Nannospalax galili
GAGACTGTGTCAGCGGACAGCTCATTTTAATATGGCAAAGCAGAAGTTTTTATAGGGAAGTTTCATGGACAAAGAAGCAGGGTTCAGTTTCTGGCAGGCAGGCAGGTAGGGGGAGGGAGGGACCTTCTAAGGCTATGTGCCCTTTGTCCTGCCCTAAAGTCACATGATCTACAAGAGACCTGGTTAGGATTAAGGGATTAGAGACCTA
>NW_008371755.1:0-208 GCF_000622305.1 Nannospalax galili
CTCTAAGAGATGAGAAGCAGATGATGATTAATCCAGAGACCCACAACTGGCAGATGTGCAGAGAATAAGACACTAGAGAGTGCTTATGTCTGAAAATGAAACCTGTAGCAAATCTCTGTGACTCAAACCTCTGAGATCATTATGGAAGAGAGAGTAAACATAATGTAAGAGTCAGAGGTGGAGTATGACCACAAGGAAACAAGTTTTT
>NW_008371756.1:0-208 GCF_000622305.1 Nannospalax galili
AAAGTATCAGAAGATCCTATGCAAACTGTCAAGGGAGAAAAATAATCAATGGTCCTATGCAACTGGAAAGCCTATGAATTGCAACAACGGCCTGACAATACAATAGTGGCATTTTTATCTTGAGGGTAATCAACAGCTGTCTAATTTGACTTCGGCATACTCAATAGAAGGGAATCCATGCCTCATACTGTAAACCTTGCCAAATCCC
>NW_008371757.1:0-208 GCF_000622305.1 Nannospalax galili
CTCAGCAGTGTTTTTAGTGCCTGTAATCCCACAGTTTCAGGAAAAGCCATCATGTCTGGCCTTGAGGAAATGAGAAAGAAGGCCTGACATGTGGTGAGCAGTATTTGCTAAGCGTTATACTAGCTGCTGTGTATGCCTTATTCACATTCTCACAAAAGCTGTCTCGGATAGGTAGGTGATATCTCTATATTAAAGATAAAGCATTATA
>NW_008371758.1:0-208 GCF_000622305.1 Nannospalax galili
AAAAAAACGAAGGAAAAAAATCATGGGACGAGGGAGGGAGGAGGGAGAATGGATGGGAGAAAATAGAGTAGAGATGAGTGAATCTTGGGGTTAGGAAACCTAGGGAAAAGTGATGCCATCAAAACCCCATGAGAAATGCACATACAGTGAACATTAGTGCATATGCATACCTGGGAGCTGCTTGGCAAGGAACACAGTGCCAGACAGA
>NW_008371759.1:0-208 GCF_000622305.1 Nannospalax galili
AGGACAGCTGAGGCTACAGGGAGACCCTGTCTCAAAAAGACCAAAAACAACCAAACAAAAAAAGATGTCTACTTCATTGGCCACTCAAAACAAGAGACATGAGTCAGCAAGAAAATCAACACCTGCATCTTTGTCACATAAAAAGACCTGGACTTTGCCAAGGCAAGCATGGGAGCTGGGGCAGAGGTGTCAGGCACCCAGGCTTGAT
>NW_008371760.1:0-208 GCF_000622305.1 Nannospalax galili
TCTCATTGAGCATTGTGGTGACCCATTGGACCATGGTGATGTCGCAGTGAAACATTGTGATAATGCATTGGAGGATTATGATGTTACATTCGGCGATAGTGAAGGGTCATTGAGAACTTTATTTGCATATTGAGCATGGTGATGACATAATGGATAGTTATAATTACACAATGCGCATTGTGATGGCACAATGAAACATTGGGAAGAA
>NW_008371761.1:0-208 GCF_000622305.1 Nannospalax galili
CCCATTTTATCCATTTCTCCTTTGGTAATGCTTGTTCTTCTCTCTCAGTTTCCTTCTTTCCCTTTACCTCCCTAGTTCCTTTTCATTATCTTGGTCCCTGCAGTTACATCAGAATACATATTCACATATAAGGATTTGGTGCTTGGATCCATATCGAGGAGAACATACATTGCTTTTTGGGTTTTTTTGTTTTGTTTTTGAGTCTGTG
>NW_008371762.1:0-208 GCF_000622305.1 Nannospalax galili
CCTGCAATAAAGCAAACCTGTGTCACTGAACCTGGTCTCCTGTGTCTGAATACAGCTCCTCTGACAGTCTCCTCACCAGCCCTGGGGCCCAGGACCAGGAAGAAGCAGTGATGACAGGAGGCAGCACAGGGCAAGAAAAGAGCTGCCTCATCACCAGGCGAGCAGAAGAGCGGCCTCAGCCCAGGGCGAGTGGAGGAGCAGCCTTGAC
>NW_008371763.1:0-208 GCF_000622305.1 Nannospalax galili
GGTGGCCCTTCCACCCTGTGACCTGGAAAAAAGTGTCTTCATTTAGGAACTAGAGACAATTCAACAAAGAGCTAAGAAAGAATTGTCTTATCTTCAGAAAAGCCACTCAAGCCTCAGGGCAGAAAAAACTTGCTGTGAGTGTTCTGGCTGATTCTATTTTTCCACAAAGCCCAGCTCTGGGGCAAGTGTCATCACAGAGAGAAGCAGG
>NW_008371764.1:0-208 GCF_000622305.1 Nannospalax galili
TTTTTTTTTTTTATAGTGTTGAGGTGTCATGTGCAGAATCTGTGTACTTAAAAAAATTATTCTTGGCAAGTCATGGTGGCTCACACCTTTAATCCCAGCACTTGGGAGAGGCAGGCAGATCTCCATGAGTTTGAGGACAGCCTGGTCTACATAGTGAATTCCAAGGTAGCCAGGGCTACATAGTGAGACCCTGCCTCAAAAAAAATGT
>NW_008371765.1:0-208 GCF_000622305.1 Nannospalax galili
GTAATGAGGGGGTGAGCTACAAGAATCAGAGGCTAGCTTCCCCTCAGCTGGGAGGTCCCCTTTGGTTGGGCCTGAGGCTCACTTGTTACCCGCCCAGCCACCTGGTTGCTGGTGCTCAGGATGGGGATGATGTTCCCGCAGGAACAAATACAGGGCAATTGCTCCTGAGTTTCCATGTTCTCTACTATGGGACTTGATGGGAAGACAG
>NW_008371766.1:0-208 GCF_000622305.1 Nannospalax galili
ATTTATTATTTTTATTTTATGTGTGTGTATTGCCTGCATGTAGGTAGGTGCACCCATGTTGGGCAATACCCGTGGAAAACAGAAGAGGCAGTGGGATCCCCTGGAACTAGAGTTACAGGCAGTTGTTAGCTGCCATGTGGTTGCTGGGATTCAAACTGGTTTTCTGCAAGAACAGTCAGTGTTCTTAACTGCTGAGCCATCTCTCCAG
>NW_008371767.1:0-208 GCF_000622305.1 Nannospalax galili
CAGGCCATAAATATTGCCCTTTGTCACCCAGTCAGCCCCAGACATTAAAAACAAGTTACAGAAACTAGAAGAATTTCAGACATAAATAGATAACAGTGTTAAAAATTACCAAGTTAACGAGGACAATGATAGCAACTTTCAGAAAACCTAGAGGAGGAGGCTGGAGGCAACAACAGTAACAACAGAAGACTAAAAAGAGACACAAAAA
>NW_008371768.1:0-208 GCF_000622305.1 Nannospalax galili
TTGCTACTATAGAAGCTTCACACACACACACATACACATACATACACATTATAAGAGTTTAAGTATAGTTACCATATAATAGGACAACAATGCCCTACTAGACACCATAGGTTAACAAAAATAAAGTACAGTACCAGAACAAAAAAAAGAAGAGGCTGCAAAGGGGCGGGGCCTGGAGAGGAACTGAGGTGGGGTACAGCCTGTGTTA
>NW_008371769.1:0-208 GCF_000622305.1 Nannospalax galili
TGGTAAAGAGGATTATCAACGATCCAGCCATCTGCTACTGTGTGCAAATTTAAAGGATGTGAATGCAGGGTCCTGAGCAGGGATTCATGTTCATTGAGACATGATCCACAACAGTTAAATGGTATAAGCAGCAGGCCAGTTTGCTCCCCGGAAGTGGTGGTGCACAGGGCTGGCATTCTTCATTCTTTAGAAGGAATGACCTTTTTTT
>NW_008371770.1:0-208 GCF_000622305.1 Nannospalax galili
TTCTGACGTTTTCTTCACTGACCCTGAGCATTGGGTTTCGGGGGGCCATGTCCTACATACATGCCACTTTCCATGCCTTGAACACAGAAAAAGTTCACTAAAGTCTTACTCACCTGACATCCCATTTAATGTTGTTTTGCCCAAATTTGTAACCCTTAAGTTCCTGGTTATCTGTCACCCATAAATTCCTTGTTATCTGTAAATTCAG
>NW_008371771.1:0-208 GCF_000622305.1 Nannospalax galili
AGAGCAGTGACTGCCCTTGCAGAGGAACCGAGTTCAGTTCCCATCACCTACATGACAGTTAACAGCCATCCAATACGCTAGTTGCACAGGATCTGACGCCCTCTTCTGACTTCCTCAGGCATTGCACAGCAAAAGTGCACTTACATATATGCAGGCAATACACTCATCCACATAAAATAAAAATAACAAAATATTCTTTAAAAGACTC
>NW_008371772.1:0-208 GCF_000622305.1 Nannospalax galili
GTCATTGTTAATTAAACTTCACATCTAGGTAGGCCTATTGATTTGTTTTCTCCGTTTGCAGCTTTTATAATATTCTCTGATAGCATAAGAGCTACTCTTCAGTGAGGAGATTTCCTGGTCAGTTCTGGCTGGATTGTTCCAAGATCTATGTCCTAATTGTGGCCTCTCTTCAGCAGTAGAGTCTTACATTCAAGTTCAAGGTGGCTAT
>NW_008371773.1:0-208 GCF_000622305.1 Nannospalax galili
AGACCCATCCCTAACATTGGGAACAATCCTGAAGTCACTTACTTGCCACAGTCACAGCACTCACAAGAATCAGCAGCACCAAGACAGCAATGGCGATTCCAATAGTGAATCCCTTACTGGTGGTCACCTGGGGCTTTGCTGTTGGGATGGCTTCTGTAAACTGAAGAGGCATCACGTAAGAGGAACAGAGAACACATTCTAGAGTGCC
>NW_008371774.1:0-208 GCF_000622305.1 Nannospalax galili
GATAATGGGACTAAACAGAGTTGTATGACAATGAAGGAGGGAATTGGGAGATGACAGAAGAAAGAGACATAAGGCAAACCTTACCCAGAGCTCTTAATAATATAAGGCCTTGTGATGGCCAGTTTTGATTGTCAGTCTGACTAGATTTGGACTCAACTAAGAGGCATACCTCTGGGTGGGCATGTAAAGGTATTTTCTACAAGGATTA
>NW_008371775.1:0-208 GCF_000622305.1 Nannospalax galili
GAGAGAGAGAGAGAGAGAGAAAGATTAATTGGGCAGGGCTAATAACAGGAGGTGAAGATAGAGGAGGGAATCGAAGTACATGAAAATCACAAAAATCCAATTAAAAAATTTCCGATTCTTAGAATTCCACTCATTTTCCAGTCACTCAATGTGTACTGTGATTTGGATCCATGACCTGGACCTCAGAGCAGTCAACCACACATCTTGG
>NW_008371776.1:0-208 GCF_000622305.1 Nannospalax galili
TACACAGTGGTCCATTTTGACATCACAATGTTCTTTGGGGCCAACACTATCGACCCATGTGCCATTATACTCCTCCAATGTGCCAACAAAATGTTACAATATGACTTCATAATGTTCTGTTGTTTTATCACAATGCTCCAATGTGACATCACTAATGCCCTATGTGCAATTTTATTGCTCAAATGTGCCTTCACAATGTGACAATATG
>NW_008371777.1:0-208 GCF_000622305.1 Nannospalax galili
AATATGCCATCACAGTGCTTAATGTGCTCACAAAATTCCCCAATGTGCCATGAAAATGCCACCATACGCCATTATAATGCTCCAGTATGTCTTCACAATGTTCTATTGTGCCATCACACTCCTCACTATACCATAACAATGCATCAATGTGTCCCCGTATCACAATGCCCCAATGTGTCATTACAGTGTTCCGATGTGCTACTTCAAT
>NW_008371778.1:0-208 GCF_000622305.1 Nannospalax galili
CTTCAAAATGTGCGATTGTGCCATCACAATGTGCCATTTTCTCATTACAATTATCCATTATGTCTTATTAAGCTCAATATACAAACACGGTGCTCAATGTTCCCACACAATTACCAAATATGACATCACAATACCACAATATGTCATCACTAAGCTCCAATGTGTCATAACAATGCTCCAATGTGACATCACAATGCTTCAAAGTGAC
>NW_008371779.1:0-208 GCF_000622305.1 Nannospalax galili
TTCCTCTAAAGCTACAGACTTGCTCCTCAGCGTCCATTCCCCGCTGCCATCAATGACTGTGTTTTGGTGGTCAAGCTCTTTCTCCAGGATGAAATTCTTACAAAATATAGAGTGGATCCCTCTCACATCTGTATTTCAGGAGACAGCTCTGGGGGTACATTGGTTGCAAAAGTCTCTCAGCTGGTATGTTGTATGTATTATATATGTT
>NW_008371780.1:0-208 GCF_000622305.1 Nannospalax galili
TCATCGGTGCAGGTGACACAACCATGTGCTCATCAGAGAGGACTGGTGACACGACCATCTGCACGTAAGAGGCAGCAGGTGACATGACAATCTGTATGTAAGAGGGGGCAGGTGACACAACCATGTGCATGTCAGAGTGGGCAGGTGACACAACCAAGAGCACGTCAGAGGCAGCAGGTGACATTACCGTCTGCACATCAAATGGTCA
>NW_008371781.1:0-208 GCF_000622305.1 Nannospalax galili
TTGGCAGCTGCCTGGCAAGAGGCTGCCAAGGGGCTCCCACAGAGGAGGGGTGCTGGTATTCTATTCGCTTGTAAGGTGCAGGTGCTTTTTCCTCAGTCTTTTGGCAAATATTCTCCTTCAGTAAAAATCTGATGGGTCTCTTTCTAAAGGGGTGGTGCTGCACTGGGGGAGAGATTGGGTGAGGGGTGAGGGTACAGGGCTTCTGCCT
>NW_008371782.1:0-208 GCF_000622305.1 Nannospalax galili
AAGAACAGTTTGTTCTTGCAGAAGACCCAGGTTAGAATCCCAGCACCCACAAGACAGCTAACAGCTGTCTGTAACTCCAGTCTCAGGGGATCAGACAGCCTCTTCTGACCTTGGTAGGCATTGCACGACATGGGTGCGCTTACCTACATGCAGGCAGCACACGCATACATATAAAATAAAATAAATTTTAAAAAAGAATAATTAGAGG
>NW_008371783.1:0-208 GCF_000622305.1 Nannospalax galili
GCAAGAACAGTCAGTGTTCTTAACTGCTGAGCCATCTCTCCAGCCCCTAACAATGCATTCTTACTAACCAATTGCAAATAAATTTTATGACACTCTAATAATTGTAACTCAGTACATTCTAAGGCCTTGTGGTTAAACAAGTGCATTAGTATTTCTGCCCTTCTGATAATAATTATTTAGGCCAGTCTGGTTTATGATCTTCATCCAT
>NW_008371784.1:0-208 GCF_000622305.1 Nannospalax galili
AAACATCTGACACCTATTTGAGAGCCAAAAGTAAATAATGAATGCACAACATGGTGCATGTGTGAGTGTGGCAGGACGCTGTTGCCTTCCCAAAGGATGGAGACAGGAGATGGCTGTTCTTTGTACTGAAACAGGCTGTTGGTCCAAACTTTCCTTTGTTTGAACCCGGACCATTTCAGTCACTTGTGTGGCCTATGTGGACCCTAGA
>NW_008371785.1:0-208 GCF_000622305.1 Nannospalax galili
TGAGAGTTAGTCCTTGCAGCACCCACATCAAAGTGGGTTTACTCTGGGACCCGTTTCCTTTTCTCAGCATCTGTCCCACAAGTCAGAGTTAAACTAGATCTTTCAGTTGATTTGAGGTGTAAACAACTGGCTGGAGTCAATACTCTCAGTTCATCATCTGGTTACACAGAGACCCCTTTTCTACTACTCATAGCATTTTATTTCAGCA
>NW_008371786.1:0-208 GCF_000622305.1 Nannospalax galili
TATAGACCCAAATGTGCCATCACAATATTACAGTATGACTTCACAATGTTTTATTGTCACATCACAGTGCTCCATGGTGCTATCACCGTGTTACAATATGACTGTAAAATGTACCAATATGCAATTACAATGCTCCAATGTGACAGCACAATGCTTTGATCTACCAACACCATAGGTCCATGTGCTAGTATATTGTTCCAATATACCA
>NW_008371787.1:0-208 GCF_000622305.1 Nannospalax galili
TAGAAAGGCACCCAGTCTACCATAGGTGATACTAATGTTGGATACAGAGTCCGATGTACTCCAGGGATCTGGATTGTCCACTCAGGCACATTGAGAATACTGTTAGAACCCAGGTCTGCTCTTTAAGAAACTGGTCCTTCTACGAGGCCCTATCTTGCAGCCTGAGGAGACCAGGCCACTGCCCCCACAACTCCACTTCTTCAGCAAT
>NW_008371788.1:0-208 GCF_000622305.1 Nannospalax galili
TTTGCTTGGCATTACAGCTACTATGGTTGGTGAGAGACATGGATTCCTTTATATATCTGAAAGTACTTTCTCTTTTTATATCAAGTCTAACCTAACTGGGGTGCTTTGTAAAAGTAAAAACGGTTGCTATCCACATTTAATCTGTGAGGCATGTGAATCCTACAGGGCATGTATCCTGGTGGGGGATGGGCTTGTTTTATTATGGGAC
>NW_008371789.1:0-208 GCF_000622305.1 Nannospalax galili
TACAGTTTTAATTATTTTAGCCCATGAAACAAAAACACACTCATGCATTACAGTGAAATACATGGTATTTGAAATAAAGGTGTTTGACTGTGAGTGCCACAAGCAACTGGACAATAGCCCAAACAGAGAAGTATCATTTCGTTTTGATTTTGATCATTAAAAAAATATTTTACTTGCCAGGCATGGTGGTGGACTCCTTTAATCCTAG
>NW_008371790.1:0-208 GCF_000622305.1 Nannospalax galili
AATAATAACACTAAATATCAATGGCCTCACCTCCCCTGTCAAAAGACACAGGCTTGTGCAATAGATCAAGAAAGAAAACATCTTTTTGTTGTATCCAACTCATCTCAACATCAAGGATAGACATTATCTTAGGGTGAAATGATTGGAAAAAAATACTATAAGCAAATTTCAATAGATGCAGAAAAGGCATTTGACAAAATCCAACATG
>NW_008371791.1:0-208 GCF_000622305.1 Nannospalax galili
TGACACGACAATCTGCAGGTCAGAGGGAGCAAGTGAGAAGACAATGTGCATTTCAGAGGGGGCAGTTGACACGACCATGTGCACATCAGGAGGGGCTGGTGACACAACCATCTGTACGTCAGAGGGGGTAGGTTACACGACCGTCAGCACATCAAAAGGGGCAGGTGACACGCCCATGTGCACGTCAAAGGGGGCAAGTGACACGACC
>NW_008371792.1:0-208 GCF_000622305.1 Nannospalax galili
ATGTCCATGGGTGCAGTAGTGGCGTATTATATAGGTGACCAACTGCTTCCCAGTTGGATTTAAGGCCCACTCAACAGGAGGAAACACTTGCCTGGTACTGTAAATCTGGCCAAGAACCCATGTTTGGAGAGCACACAGGCCCCTGGGGTGATCCTACTCCTATTTTTATTTATTTATTTATTTATTTATTTATTTATTTATTTATTTA
>NW_008371793.1:0-208 GCF_000622305.1 Nannospalax galili
TTTCCCATCTTTCCTCCTTCAGGTGCCCTCATATGTCCTCCAAATGAACTTTCAAATCTGCAATGTAGTCAGAATTTTACATTGTATCATCTATATTTTGGAATATTTTTACAGAGGATGGACAGGATAACAGGGTCAGATCCAAGACCATGATTTAATAACAAATGGTGGGGCTGTGGAGATAACTTTGGGGAAGTATTTTGAAGGT
>NW_008371794.1:0-208 GCF_000622305.1 Nannospalax galili
CTGGCTCATTAAGTGCAGCAGCTATACCGACTAGTGTGGAAATGGCAGACAAGAAATCTGACCCAGCGTATGTATGAACTTCCTGTACTGTCTTTGCAAGTCTTCTGTAAATCTGAGAGTATTCTTTAAAAAAAGCCTGGGGGCTGAAGAGACAGCGCAGAGGTTAAGAGAACACATATTGCTCTCGAAGAGTACGCAAGTTCAGTTC
>NW_008371795.1:0-208 GCF_000622305.1 Nannospalax galili
CCCTTACTAGTTTTTGTAATTGTTTTTCAAATTGTGACTTTCTGCACAAACGGTAGTACCAGTTGCTATTTCTTTCTTCTTAGCTTCTTTACTATTTTTATAACTTTTTCAGACCATATTAGACCAAGTACAATCAATGTTGATTAAAAATGAAAATAAAATGAGCACATTTGCTAGGTGCCAAAGACATTGAATAACACTTGGTATT
>NW_008371796.1:0-208 GCF_000622305.1 Nannospalax galili
CCCTCCCTCCCTCCCTCCCTCCATCTTTGTCTCTCTCTCTCACTCCATGCCTCCCTCCCATCTCCTCCTCTTCCTTCTCTTCCTCTTCCTCTTTCTCCTCCTCCTTTTCCATCCTCCTCTTCTTCCTCCTTTTCCTCTTCCTCCTCCTTTTCCTCCTCTTCCTCTTCCTCCTCCTCTTCCTCCTGCTCTTCCCCCTCCTGCTTCTGCC
>NW_008371797.1:0-208 GCF_000622305.1 Nannospalax galili
TTTTTTTTGATGAATAAGATAAATGAGCTAAAACACCTTGTACAGGGTAGACTCCTCTCCTCACAAGATAAAAATTATATTGAACATGATTATTATTAACTGGATTAAAAGTTCATAGAAAGTAAAAGGTCTTGCCAGGCATGGTAGAATGTGGGTAGATCTCTGTGAGTTTGAGGCCAGCCTGGTCTACATAGTAAGACCCTGTCTC
>NW_008371798.1:0-208 GCF_000622305.1 Nannospalax galili
CTCCTGTCGCCTTTGCAAGGGCTTGGCTCTGTCTTGCTCCCTACTGGAGCTGCAGCAGACGTTGCACCTGGCACACAGGAGGTGCCCAATACATGCTTGTGATAGTTAGTTTTCATCGTCAACTTGACACAGTCTAGAATCATCTAGAAAGCGAGTTTCAAGGTGGAGTTGCCTCGATCAGGCTGGCCTCTGGCGTACCTGTGAGGAG
>NW_008371799.1:0-208 GCF_000622305.1 Nannospalax galili
TAGGAAAAACTTATAACATCCAGTTCCAAAACTATTTACTTACAGTTTTTGCTTTCAATGTTAAAAATATTTTATATAAATTTAAAGGCAAAAATACTGGTCCTGAGTCTGGGCCACAAAAACTGCTTTAACTTTTAGTTGTTTAGCTATGTCAGGTCAGGTGTGACGTCTAAGCACCCTTATCAGCACACACAATGACTCCTAGGTG
>NW_008371800.1:0-208 GCF_000622305.1 Nannospalax galili
AACACAAAGTTGCAATATGACTTCACAATATTCCATTGTGCCATCACAATGAGCAATTGTGTCATTACCATTATCCATTGTGTCGTCACGATGCTCAATATTTAAACACCATGCTAAATGTCCCCATCCAATCCCCTGATGTGACATCACAATGCTCCATGGTGTCATCACAATGTTAATATATGACTTCACAATGTTCCACGTTGTC
>NW_008371801.1:0-208 GCF_000622305.1 Nannospalax galili
GGGTTTATATCTGCCATAGCCATCTTCATTCTAGCAGTTTCCCTTGTTAGCATACCTGGGTCCTCTTCTGGCACACTTAGCTTTGTGGTCTGTGTCCTAATAAGGTTCTGTCACCCTCCTGAGATTTCCCTCATGGGAACACATGGGCTGGCTAATGTTCTAGTTGATGGGCACCTCCCACTGCACTGCAACCGCAGCACTGAAATCT
>NW_008371802.1:0-208 GCF_000622305.1 Nannospalax galili
ACATACTTTGAGGCCTATACTAATTTGTTCAGAGGGACATAAAGGACAGTTGTTGCTCTTTGCCCTCCTAGGTCGACTAGTTCCAGGGGGGTATGAGCATCTCTCTAATGTCCTGTAATTGTGGTGGGTAACCTGTCCTCTTGATCAAGGTGGCGAAGAGACCCCACTAGATGGACTTAAACCAGTGTCCAGTCTACAAAGAGGAGGG
>NW_008371803.1:0-208 GCF_000622305.1 Nannospalax galili
CTGTCTCTGTCTCTGTCTCTCTGTCTCTCTGTCTCTGTCTCTGTCTCTCTCGCTCTCTCTGTCTCTCTCACACACACACACACTTCACCACTAAGACCTTCTCATTACTGCAGTGCTCATCAACGTCCTTCTGATGAACGGGCTTCACACCGTAATCTGTAATCTCCTTGGACTTGCTCTGGAAGTGACTTTGCTGTGGCTGTCTCTG
>NW_008371804.1:0-208 GCF_000622305.1 Nannospalax galili
TGTTGGCTTCCTCATTGGTTTCAATAAACTTTATAGTTCATATACTACATATAGGTATTTTCTTTTGTCTACTACCTCAACTGCCTATAGTAGCTTGGATGTAGATATTATAAGTACAATAATCTTTATGCCAAACAAGCAATGTCTATCTCAGTGTATCATAACTCAGTTTCTCAGTCTTATGTGAGCTTTGTAAATTGTCTATTGC
>NW_008371805.1:0-208 GCF_000622305.1 Nannospalax galili
TGAAGTTATATTGTAACATTGTGATGCCAAATTGGGGCAATATATTGGCACGTGGGTTGATAATGTTGGCATACTGGAGCATTGTGATGTCACACTGGATAATTACGCTGTCACACTGGAACATTGTGATGGCATATTGGAGCAATATACTGTCACGTGGACCTATGTTGTTAGCAGATTAAAGCATTGTGATGTCAATTTGGAGCAT
>NW_008371806.1:0-208 GCF_000622305.1 Nannospalax galili
GCAAGTAGGATACCTTATTAGCATCATCCTATTAGCATAACAGACTTAACAGCCCATCACAGAATAGAGGGTAGGATGCCTCATTAGCATACTGGGTTTCAGCATACAGGGCCTGGATTCCTGGAAACCACGTGACCCTGACTGCTACAATATCACGCTAGGCTCAAGTTTGTCTCCCAAAAGTAGGAAGCCCCAGCCCTAGTTGAAT
>NW_008371807.1:0-208 GCF_000622305.1 Nannospalax galili
GCATGCTAAGAGAGCACTCTACCAACTGAGCTATGCCCTCATCCTGGAACCGGCATTTCTTAAGCTCAGGGCCATGGATCCTGCTGCTCTGCTGGGCCCTGGGCTGCGAGCAGCTCTGACCTTGCTCAGTCAGTTCCCGGTATGTCTCTTTACTCTGTCTTCATCCCACCATGCCTGTAGTTTCTGAGTCCTTCAATGGTACACATAG
>NW_008371808.1:0-208 GCF_000622305.1 Nannospalax galili
TACCCCACTGTCTCCATTAGACATGTCAACTGGACAAATAATTAACTGAGAAACCTCTGAATTAAATGGTACCATACATCAAATAGACCTAACAGATGTTTTTCGAATATTCCACCAATCACCAAGAATACACTCTCTACTCAGCACCCCATGGAATGCACCCCATGGAACTTTTTCAAAAATTGACCACATACTGGGCAACAAAATA
>NW_008371809.1:0-208 GCF_000622305.1 Nannospalax galili
TGAGAAGCACATGGCACCCTAGAAAGTCCATACCAAAGGCTGGGTGTGAAGGTTGTACTCAGAGTAGTAATGTAGCAACATTAGAACTGATAATTAAATCTATGAGTTTGAGGAAAAAAGGAAATTTATGCAACAATAGAAGAAAGCAAACATGAAAATTTGGAAGTAGAAAGAAACTTCCTGTGTTTGAGGAACTTTGATAACAGTA
>NW_008371810.1:0-208 GCF_000622305.1 Nannospalax galili
TGCATTATCAAATAACAGGATTTTTGGTGACAGGTTAAAAATGTTGACCTTCACAACCTCATACAACAGCAGCTGTTCTAAGGTTTCGAGTGAAGAAGTTGACACAGTGGCATCAGTGTCAGAGGCAAACGAATCATAATCAGCGTGCAAGTGGACGGGTCAGGACAGGGACCCCGTGGGAAGCCACCCCGGCTCTGCACAGTAGTAT
>NW_008371811.1:0-208 GCF_000622305.1 Nannospalax galili
ACTCAGACAAGAAAGTATTCATTGTTGGTACTAGGGTTTGCTATGCTTAGCAGGGGAACTACTGGCTTCATGGCAGAGAGAGTTGATCGATGACAGAGTCTTGGACCCTGGGACTGGTGTCTTTTCAACAAGCCGTTGATTTCAAAATTCAAATGATTTTTTTATATATCCCAAGGAACTGGAAGTCACTTGGGACATGGCGGTAACA
>NW_008371812.1:0-208 GCF_000622305.1 Nannospalax galili
ATTGGTTGCACTCGGATCCTTGGCACCTGTGTATGGTTATAAAGTAATCGCATAGATTTCAATGGTAATGTTTATCACTTCTACTAATCAATATGAGGTTAATTTTTATGCTTCCTCCTCAAATATAATACGTTTTAAAAACTTGTTGATTTTTTTTGTGTGTATATATCATACAGAACATCTGAAACAATCTTATTCAACTATACAC
>NW_008371813.1:0-208 GCF_000622305.1 Nannospalax galili
TCCTGATCCTCCTGTTTCAGCTCCCCCAGTGCTGGGATTAGAACGGTATGCTGCCAGGCCTGGCTCACATGCTACTTTTCTTCTTTCTTTTTTCTGGCCTTGGCTGGCTTGATACTTGGTATGTAGTCCAGGCTGGTCTTAAACTTATGGCAACCCTTCTGCCTCAGCATCCTGAGTGCTGGTCTTACAGGTATGAGCCACCAAGCAC
>NW_008371814.1:0-208 GCF_000622305.1 Nannospalax galili
TCAGTGTGCACAGGTCCCCTGTGAAGCCTCTTCTCTTACTGGTATGAGTGCGGCCCCTTCGTGGGCAAATGTATTCACAGGCATTTGAGAAAATGAACCCCCAAAGATGAATTAATCAAACTGAAGGCTGGTCTTTAAAGAAATGCTGCTTTAATCTGATTCTGATTAACAGTTTATCATTGTCCCATTTATTAATGTTTTACAAGTC
>NW_008371815.1:0-208 GCF_000622305.1 Nannospalax galili
TATTTTTCTTATCTGGAACTGTCTTGAGGACATCATCCTTCTTAAGCCATGGTCTCTACATCCCTAAGGACTGGTCCCATCCATCCTTTTTTCTCTTTGGATTTGTCATTCTTTTTTAGGCAGAATGATTTGTTCCTATAGGACACCAGACTTTAATTTCTCTTATAATGGCCAGGAGTAAATTCTTTTCTTGTTAAATATAGGCTCT
>NW_008371816.1:0-208 GCF_000622305.1 Nannospalax galili
ATTTCATAGAAAAAAGATAACAGAGAGATGTACAAACATCTAATGTCTGAATATTTCACACTCTTATTTAATGTATTTTAATCACATCAACTCAATTACTTTCTGTCTACTTCTTCCCCAAACCCTTACCACATTTCCCACCCAATTTCTTGTGCTTTTTTTTTTATTCCACTGGTCCTATATAGTATATCCTGTCTCCTTATGTGCC
>NW_008371817.1:0-208 GCF_000622305.1 Nannospalax galili
ACTTGTTTAAAACACTTCCAATTCAATCAATGCAGAGGCAGAGCTAAGACCTTATATAGTCCATCTGGGTAAACATGAGTTTATGGGTTACTTACAAGAGGACGATTGAAAGGTTAGTGTTAGGGGCACGAGGAATGTGGGCAGTTACATGACTGAGTGCTTCACTCCAGCACAGGAAAGGACACAGGGAACCTGCTATGGTGGAGTC
>NW_008371818.1:0-208 GCF_000622305.1 Nannospalax galili
TGTTGGATAGCTTTAGTGTCAACTTGACACACCTGGGTTAAGGGAGCCTCACTAGGGAATTTCCTTCATTGGACTGGCCTGTAGCCATATCTGTGGGGGCACCTTCTTGATTGTTGAGTGGTATGGGAGTGTCCAGCCCACTGTGGGCAGTGCCACCCCTGGGCAGGTGGGTCTGTGTTGCATAGAAAAGCAGGCTAAGCAGGGGCCA
>NW_008371819.1:0-211 GCF_000622305.1 Nannospalax galili
AACCATTCTTAAGATTTATTATTTGTGTATGTGTGTCCATGCACACACACCTGTGGTCACAGGTGAAGGTCAGAGGACAACTCTGTTGTGGAATTGATGGTTCTATCCTTTCACCTTTACACCGGTTCTGTGATCTAACTCAGGCTGACAGGCTTGTAAGGCAAGAGCCTTTACCCACTAAGCCACCTCACTCCACCCCCTAAATTGATCT
>NW_008371820.1:0-208 GCF_000622305.1 Nannospalax galili
TCATGCATCCAGCAGCAGGTTGGTGCTACCTGAAGGTAGTGGAAGCTTTGGAAGGTGGGGCCTACTGGAAGGAAGGTACATCATCTGGGCCTTGAAGAGAGAGTAGGAGCCCAGACCCTTCCTGTCTCTGTCTCACTTCCTAGCTGCCATGAGATGAGCCCTTTGTTCCTCACAAGTCCCCATCATAATACAACTGCCTCATCTCAGG